>NC_140288.1:6170376-6172876 GCF_964030765.1 Micromesistius poutassou | reverse complement strand
TGGGTCTCCTGAACGGACAGGGGGGGAACGGGGGTCCACTGTTAGCGCGGATTGAAATCCTTATTGAAGCCTGCAGGGTGATCAACATACGGAGGAACGCGGTCGCTGCCCTGCCCCAACATCAGACGTTGAACTCAGCTAGAATCGCCGCTCCAAAATTTGATGTCAACAGACCAAAAATAGTCAGAAAGCCTACAGAAACTATAGATAGTTAATGTGACAATCACATTATTAAAAATAGACTTGATGATTTACAAACTATTTCTTTGGGAGCATGCTAGTTGGCCGTAGTTGGCCGCCCCACCTGCCCATATGGACGGCACGCGTCCGGTATAGAGCAGTACTCCACCACTAATGGAGTTAGTGGGCTAAAGTCAGTCACACCTCGAATTTCTTGCAATTGAGAAATATAAGTTTATCTTTCACTCATATTGTGGGGGAGGGGGGGGTGGGGCTGGATGAAGGTCTATAATGATAACTCTCCACCAACAATCACCACCACCTTATTTTCCTTCAGAGTGAGGGAGAGAGACAAAGAGAGAGAGAGAGAGGGGAGTGGGGACGTGAAAACGATGAGGCGACAGAAACAGAGGGACTGCAGGTTTTATTTGATGGGGGTTCTTCTTGTGTGGGCCCCCCTGCTGGCCCCCCAAGGTGGTGGCCATCCACTCAGTAACTATGCTTTTGTTTCACAGTGAAAGTGTAAGTGTGTGTGAGTATGAAAGTGAGAGAGATAGAGATAGAGAGAGAGTGTGGGTGGGTGTGTTTGTGTGTAAGAGATAGAGATAGATAGTTTGTGTGTATGTGTGTTTGTGCATGTGTGTGCAAGAGGGAGATATATATAGAGTGTGTGTGTGTGTGTGTATGTGTGTGTGTGTGTGTGTGTGTGTGTGTGTGTGTGTGTGTGTGTGTGTGTGAGCCAATGAGTGTGTGTTTGTGTGTATCTGTGTGTAAGTGAGTGAGGGTTCATTAAAATGTGCATGCATGATGGTGTGTGAGGGTTTATATAGCGTGTGTATAACGGAATAACCTATTGTTCAAACCGTGCATTGCACACACTTAAACCTGCCGCTCTGCGCGTCTCATTTCTCAAACGTTCAACTTATTATAAGTACAGTGTTTTAACACTGTGCAACCACCTTTGATTTGTATTTTCCTCTTATAACTTTGTGACTATATTGTTTCTAAGTTTAATAGTTGTCATTGACAGCAAACATCCACCTGTGCTAACCAGGATCTTAAGATAAATACTTTAATCAGCAATTAACATACGAGGCCCCCGCCTCCCAACAGCAGAAGAGCAGAAGGAAGAACAACCACAACATGATCATCAGACGTATTCCTCCACTCACATGTTGAGCAGCTCCTTTAGTCACTCCTGTTTCACTTTATTTCAGGTTATACGTTCTCCTTAGTCTACATTCTGTTACACACCCCTCTTTCTTCTCAGAGAATTGTTATTTAAAATGCTAAATGGAGCAGCCGGGAACCCAGCTCCAGCATGTCCACAGTACTGTATATATATATATATATATATATATATATATATATATATATATATAGACCAAGACTCTGGTGGGAGGGGAGCGGCCAGGGAGGGGTGGCCGGGCGGGGATAGGGCGGTCTTTATCCTGGGGTGGAGCTGGGATCAGCAGAGGACTAGAGTTAATATAATTATCCAGATAAATCCTTGAGACGAACATCATTAGTCATTGAGAGAGAGAGAGAGAGAGAGAGAGAGAGAGAGAGAGAGAGAGAGAGAGAGAGAGAGAGAGAGAGAGAGAGAGAGAGAGGATGATCTCCCCCCCAGCCCCTGGGCCAGGAGAGGAGGAGGTGAGAGGAGGAGGAGGAAGCAGATCAGAGGAGAGGAAGGAGATAGGGAATATATAGCTTCAAACCACACACCCACAGTTAGCCGGACAATTAGCAGCAAGACTGAAACTTGGGGCATTTTTATTTTCTACTCAAAGTTGTAGCTAAGGTTAGAAATGGTTCACGAAAGCTCTGAGATGTAGCACACAAATATAGTACATAAAGTTCAAATAAGTTTGACCCAATACCCTCTAAAAGAATCCTTAGATGGATTCCAAAGTGGTTGGTGTTTGTTTTGTATAAATGATTAAATTGGGCTAACATCTTATATAAAATAAACAATATTATTTCTATTCTTTCTTTCTTCTAACGTCTCGATGTGTATTTCCAGGTGTCGTGGTGATTCAATTATAAAGGATTTATGAAAAGAAAAGTAGTCTGACCTTCAAATCTCCACAGCGTCCTTCAGAGAAGAACATGCTGTTTAAATGACAGCAGAGATCCAACACGGGACTTCCTGTCTGTGTCTCCGCCCCTCCCATCCCTCCTTCCTGTTGTTGTTTATCCTGGCTGTCTACACCCACAGGGACAGTTCTACTGTAGCACACCCATTGCGGGTTTTGAACGCACCTCGTCATATAGTAATACTATGCTAATTAATCTGGCTGACAGAGAACAAACCGTCTTT
>NC_140288.1:5979543-6170176 GCF_964030765.1 Micromesistius poutassou | reverse complement strand
GGAGGTGAACAGTAGGAGGAGTCTCCCATGGATTCCAACATGGCCCCCCTCCATGCCCTCCCCCACACCCTCTGACCTTGTCCTGTCTGTGAGAGCGTGTGCTGGCAGTGACGGAGTGCTCTTCCGTCGTACGCTATCGAGTAGGTTAAGACCTCGACATCTCGTCCTCTTTCTCCAATTCTTCTCAAATCTTTATCTTTCAACTTGCTCAATCGAAAGAAAAATAAAAGCAACACCCCCACCTCCCCCCCATTGATTCCCCTGGCCGTAAATCTTGATTCCACCACGAGAAGGAGAAGAAACATGCTTGGAGAAATCTGTCAATGGTCCGTCAAGTGAAGCCAGGAAAAGACAGAAAGGCTTGTTGAAAGGTTGTTTTTGTTTTTTTGTGCACTTAATGTATTCAATCGTTTTAGCCTCAGCGATCAGTTCACTGTCTCAACGGCTCTCAGTGAGGCCGACAGAGGGCCTGACCGCTGGCCAAGGGTAAAACACAGCCCTAACCCTAACCCTAATGCAGCTAACCCTAACCCTAACCCTCTAACCCTAACCCTAATGCAGCTAACCCTAACCCTAACCGCTGGCCAAGGGTAAAACACAGCCCTAACCCTCTAACCCTAATGCAGCTAACTCTAATGCAGCTAACCCTAACCCTAATGCAGCTAACCCTAACCCTAATGCAGCTAACCCTAACCCAGCAAACCCTAATGTGGGTTCAGCTCGCGTCACACTCCCGCTCCTCCTCTCACCGTTCTGCTAACCGCCGCTCTGCTAAGCACCACTCAGCTAACTACCGCTCAGCTAACCGCCGCTCTGCTAAGCACCGCTCAGCTAACCGCCGCTCTGCTAAGCACCGCTCAGCTAACCGCCGCTCTGCTAACCGCCTCACTGCTAACCGCCGCTCTGCTAACCGCCTCTCTGCTAAGCGCCGCTCAGCTAACCGCCTCACTGCTAACCGCCACTCTGCTAACCGCCTCTCTGCTAAGCGCCGCTCAGCTAACCGCCTCTCTGCTAACCGCCGCTCTGCTAACCGCCACTCTGCTAACTAAGCGCCGCTCTGCTAAGCACCGCTCTGCTAACCGCCGCTCTGCTAAGCACCGCTCTGCTAAGCACCGCTCTGCTAACTGCCGCTCTGCTAAGCGCCGCTCTGCTAAGCGCTCTGGTTCTCAGCTCTTTGTTTTGTGCTCCAGAGGATCGACCACCAAAGTCGACCAACACTTGTGAACTACTTTTTTTTTTTATCCTACTACTGCTCATAAGCTTTAGATTTAGATTCCTTATTCACATTTACTCTGGATATCTCCTCGTGGTGCATTGATATGTCAGGACGGGTCATATGATGATCTTCGTTTTTTAGGAAATATTCTATTTTTACGTGGTGGTTTTATTTTGCATCTTACTTTCGTGGTTTTATATTTGATGTGAATGTACTGTGACTAAAGAATCATAAAACAATATTCTGCTATTTGATTTGTTAGCCCACAAAACCTAGACCTACTTTGTTTTATGGTTCGGCTTCTTGATGTGAATTTTACTTTTGATCTAAAAGGGATTCATTTGTGCACCTTGTTTTGAGAGGCATCCGTTATACATTTGAGTTGATCATTTCCAGATATGAGAGTGAGACATGCGCCGACAGACAAAACAGCAGACCGTGAGCACCCCCCTTTGGCAGATACAGGAACTGCACTGAAAGCAGAACGCATATTATTCATGTACTGTAGCGATCGTGTAGCCTCGATTTCCAGTATTTTTTGTGAAAACAAGAGCTGTGTTCGAAATCGTTCCCTATCACGGATATAGTGCACTATATAGGGTGCTCGCCATTTTGTAGTGGTGTTCGAATTCTCAGTGGTTAATTTCATTCACTATATAGTGGACAATAAAATACCCCAAATTTGAGTGAACATACGATGTTCCCTACATCCCGTATACCACAATGCAATGCGGGCGCATTTACTGACGCAAATTACGTTTAGAAATGTTCAGCGTAGTGTCCGAATTATCGTTTGTTCGTTCCCTATATAGTTCACTATAGCCTATCATAAATAAACACTATATAGGGAATAGTGAGTGAGTGAAAAGGGAACGATTTCGAACACAGCTAAAGTCATCCTAAATACCTATGTATTTGATTCAGTGATTTGTTATTGGTGTCAGTATATAAGTTGGCGTCAACTGTCAACGGCATTTATTTTTGCTTGTTTTGACTGTCGAGATCGAGTGCTACTGAAGAGGAAGTATATAGAAAATCTCATCAATAAACACACGCACACAAACACACCCTAACACACGCACACACACTTTTATCTTTTACCGTTTTATGTGGGCATAGTGAGTAGTCATAGCTAAAGTAAATATTAACCCTTAGCTCTGATAAGATTACAGGTAGATAATGTTGAGAAAACAAAACTCAGCATAAAGATGTACAAAAACACTAGGAATAAAAGAAGAGACGTTCTCCTTAACATTCAAATGTTTTGCATCGTGGGCGTAAGTGACCAAGATCACTCAAGGAATGCAGATCATTCTGCCAGTTTGATCAATTATTCATAATAAGCAGTCAGGGCACGCCTTCCTCTCCTTGATATGCCAGAGGAATGTCCTGGGAGTTGTTCTTTAGTCCTGATGACCACCTCAAGCATTTTACCTTCTTTGGCAAGATACGAAATAGGTGGGCTGAAGGATTCGACTTCCTCCACCTTTCTCCTGGTCACTGGAGGTGAGAATAGAGCCAGTGAGGTGCAATGTGGCAAGGGGAAGATGCTAGTGTGATACAGTAAAGTTGGGTGTGGCATGGTATGCAGTTTACAGTATAGAATAGTGTGGGTGGTTTGCTATATAGTAGTAGGCCTTAAGTATAGAAATAGACAAGATTTCTAGACCCTAACCCTAAATAAACCCTAACCCTAAATGATAAAAAATAATATTATATATGTAAAGAAGTGATACAATTGACAAGTTTAGTTAGTTAGTTAGTTAGTAACTAAACAGAATCATGCCAGCCTCATGAAACAGGGTTGATGGAAGGGTTGGTTTAGTGTTATGTTGGTTTTCTAGATTGGTATTGCAGAATACAAATGTCTTGGCACATTGGTTGACAATAAGCTCACCTGGCTGGAATTCATGCTAAAGCTCAGCATATTGTCTCTTTCATGAGGAAACTCTGGACATTTGATTTAAGCACCACCATGCTATACATGCATTCTATAAAACATTCATACAAAACGTCCTCACATTTAACATCAAATGATGCAGTAAGTCTACGGGGCTGGGGGAGGTACTGTGGTACTACACTGGTACTAAACTGTATAAAAGTTAACTTATTGAATATTTGGAGAGTATCGTTAGGGGGCTGCACATTTTAGACGGTCCCTGCGCATTCGTCTCACAGCAGGCTGTACAGAACAATGTTATTTCTCCAGCTCGGAAGATGGCTTGTTTTGGTGAACATTAGATTGTAACTCGTTGTTAACTACTACGGTCGTTTTTGTTTCGCCAATGGGTTAAAACCTATTGCAAGGGAATGCAAAAGCACCCCCCCCCCCCACCAAGACTCTTAAGGGGCGTTTAAATTACAAAATATCGATATATAATTTTTTAACATTATTATTATTATGGTCTCTGACGAAAACAGCGCATGCGCATCTGCACTGGCTTTGAAACCCTACCCCTCCATCCCATTATGGTGACAACACGAAGGAGCTCATTCCTCCCGCCAGGAGGCGCTGTTGTACCGGGCCGTGCTACCCTGGCCGACCGGGTTCAAGTCTCGGTTCTAGTAGTGAGAGTATCCAGAGAAAATCACCCGGAGACGGACTTGGTCACATTTTCCCAGGATCAATGAGTGTCGCCCCGCAGACCGACTCCCTCCGCTCCGGTACCGTCGTCTCATGGACCGATACCGTCTAGGATGAGGGACTAGTCACGGGGATAACACGGAGGACGACCGCTGAACTGCGAGTGGAATCACAGCTGCTGGCTGCGAAGATGTCGGGGAAAATAGAGAGCAAGCAAGGTAGGTCCTGGTCCTCTGGCCGTCACCGCGGTCCTCCGCCCGGCCCCGGGTCACACCGTCACCGCGGTCCTCCGCCCGGCCCCGGGTCAGACCATTACCACCGGGGGGATGGAGCTTCAGTTAGATCACAACCAGACGACGTGTCCGTACCTCAGGGCTGATGTTCTGATCTGTGTGTGATCTCTACCCGACAAATGGTCTCTGGGCTGTTGACGATGGTCTCTGCCTGTAGCTGGTTGTCTACCCCTGGTCCAACCTAAGGACGTTTAACCACCAGGACCGATAGGAACCTTTAACACACTACGTCTGCCTTTAGCTCGCGTCCTACAAATATATTAAATTGCCCTCTTACAATGTTTCTGGATGAAAGTTTGAACAATAAACAAGTCCTGCTCTATTCCCAGTTAACCTAATGGTGGTGGACTGGTGCTAATGGTGGTGGACTGGTGCGGATCACCACGTAAACAAACACTGGTTTACTAAAGGCAGCACACCGTTAACACAGGGTCACCTATTAACGGCGGCTAGCACGTTAGCACTGGACCAGCTAACGGCTAGCACTGCTAACGGTTAGCACTGGACCAGCTAACGGTTAGCAGTGCTAACGGTTAGCACTGGACCAGCTAACGGTGCTGCTAGCTCGGCTGCCGCTCCGCTGGAGCTGTTACGCGTTCACGCCCAACGAGGTGGTGCGTGCGTGTATTGATTTCAGATTTGTGCACGTGGCATCATTGTGAGGTGTTAGTCATTCGTTGTGTATTTTTGGTTGGACGTGATTTGTCGTTCAACGTGAAACCAGGGAGTGATGGTTAAGTGGCGGAGGCAAAATCCATTAAATGAGGGGTGGAAACAAGAGGGTGGCCTGGGTCTACGTTCAGAAGGAAACTTTATCCTGGCCGGCTGGACTGCCCACCCCACCAGCTGTCTCTCCGCTTCGCTTCACAGTCCTGGGACACACACACACACACACACACACACACACACACACACACACACACACACACACACACACACACACACACACACACACACACACACACACACACAAGCACGCGGGAAGGGAGTGTCATCCACGCCAGCTGAGCTAAGTCATTCTTCTCTAGGTAGACAGAAGTTTGCGTGAGTCTGTGTGTGCTGACAGATGATTGCAAATGTCCAAAATAAGTATTGTTAACATATACCAATATGTTGTTATTTGCAATTATTAAGTTGTAAAGACATTGAAAATCCCTATATTTGTCCTAGCCTGAATAAATATTTGCCTCTGTTATGGTCGGTAGTGAGTTGGCAAGTGTGTTAAGGCTGGAAAAACAGAGGACTTAACTCTGTCTGTATAGTTGGATGATCCTCTCCTTAACGGATGAGTAGCATGAATGCATATTCTTCAGATAAGTGATCACGGTTGAAAGGCTCCCATTCATCTGGTTGTAGTTGAATGCCAAACGGACAGTGTTGGGGTATCTCACACACAGCTCGATTGTTTAAATCCTCAAGACCAATATGAAGTGGCAATTGAAACGTGGAAAGAAATTTGTATTCTATTATTTCAAGTTTGTTTGTTGATATATACTTCAACTAGTGAGGTTCTTCTTGCTAATGACCGTACTATCTTCTTTGACCAAAGTTATTGCATATTTGTCATAAGGGTACAGTCATTAATACCCGGCTGTCAGCGTGCTGCTTCATCACCTCATTCATTGTCTTATAAGGAGTCAACCCGCTCACAGACTGTGTTCTCTGCAATGGATGCTACTCTCCAGGATGCCATTTTTATCTGGCTAGTGGACACACACACACACACACACACACACACACACACACACACACACACACACACACACACACACACACACACACACACACACACACACACACACACACAGTACTCCATCACTGAGATGGTTGCAATTTTGTGCCTGTGGTGGTCTTACTCGAATGCTAACAACAACAGCAGGAAGCCAATCTCACATCCCAGCACTTCCTTCCATAGTGGGAAAATGAACTGGGTGGAGGAAGGTTTGAAGTGCGAGGCATTAGTGTGTATTTGGCTGAACTGTGTTTGTTCAGCCTGTAAGTTAGGAATAATTTGAGTCATATTTTTCAGAATTATCAGTATAATTGATATATATCAGAATTATAATGATAAACTATTGTATTGTTTGATATTGGTATTATTTGCAAAACGCTGTATCCCCAAATAACAGTCATAACCCTTCATCTAAAACTAGGTAAACCATTGCTCCAAACAGATCCTGATCGGATGACTACAAGTGGAGCATCTTATCAGTATTATTTGTCTTTGTATCATATTTCAAAAAGGTGATATGAAAGATCACTTTGACACGTTTGTGAGAAACATTTTTTTGCAAACAGGGTCATTCCGAGGATGTAGGTTTTTATTTAATTGATACAGTGTCTTACTTGGTTCACAGGCTTTTTTAATCAGCGCCCTCAACCCGGTCACAGTCATATTGACCCTAGCGTTTGGGCCCGTTTGTATTGGTTACCAAGTTGAGAAATAAGCACAAGCATCTATATTTAGCCTGACTGCCCTCCTACCAGACGACAGACGTCAGACGTCAATGGAAGTCCCTGGTAAAAAAAATGGAACTGATCCATCAGCGTCCTGATTTAGCCTCCTTAACCCCAGCACATCTCTGTGAGTCTGCATATCTGTTTGCCTCTAGACAACTTCTAAAATCGGACAATTTGGACAGTTTACTTAAGAATTCTGAGTGTTGGTGCTGAAGTGATATTCCCGGCGCCTTCTGTCAATTGTTCCCTGCAGGGTTTCAGAACTAGACAGCATCTCCCTTCAAGTTGTCTAAAAGTAGCACTCCTGCATACCTGAGGTCCTTGTCACTTTTTTTAATCGGTGCTGTGATTACAACAACATGGTTTCTCAGTGGATTATGGCTACATTACTGGTGAGGGATTCCACTGTTACATGGGCAGGCTTTGGCTGTTTGGGTTTGACACACTGCATTTCCCACAGAATGAAAGGCTTGCAGTTTCCATATAGGTTTTCCTGTTGTCATTAGTTATGTTTGGGGTGTATGGGAATGGAGATGAGTCAAGAAGAGATTTTGGTATTTCTACAGTGAAAAGGTGAAGGGTTGATCTTGGATGATACAAAGAGATGAGATCAAAAATTAATGGGCATGCAGTCCGACTCCACTTCAAAATATTAGTCTTTCAGCTGCAATGGTGTTAATCAAATAAAGAGAAACCTTTTAGTTTATTGTGAGGTATCCATCCTCTTAACCACTGCTTATACATTTCTTGTTGCCTCTTGCGATCGCTCGGTTGATCTTAACCCAAGCGTGTTTCAGCTTGTTTGTGACGACATTCGAGACAACATGCCCAGGATTACATTTTTAAAAAATGGCCGTTGCTATTTGTGTCCTGTTGGTAGGCTATATTGGACCATTCCTCTTTCATTGTACTCGGTGTTAGTCATGTTACAGGATCATGAGGACCCTACAGTGTGTGTGACTGACAATGGAAAAATAAAAATGACTGGTCTTGCAATCAAGCCATCATTAAACATTGGTTCCACCAAGGAAGGGAATAAGAATACGGAGTCATCTCAACAGCTGTTGGACGCTTGTAGCCGCCCGGCCCTCCAGGTCTCCTGGAAGCATCAGCTGTGGGGAAGCAAGCCTCTGGGATGGGAACCCTGGGCTTGAGGAGGCCGGTGGTGGTGGAGGACTCTGCCTCTTCTCTACAGGGGGGTGAGGCTTCAGGTAAAGACAACAGAAATACGCAGCTGCTTTCATGAAACTCTAGCATGTGGTTGTGTTATCAAAATGTTTTACCAACAATTGAAGTCTAAGGTGCAGTTGTCAAAACATCGGGATCTGTGACCGGGAGAAACATGAATTGAGGATGATGACAATAGGAACAAAAATAATTAAATAATAATAAATTCTAAATTACAAATCAGTAAAATAATATTTGGCAAATGTTGTGTGCTTACACAATTACATTGTTGCCAATAGCAGCAATCGGATTGCTTTTAAAGGTCTCATTCCCCGAGAAACCATTTAGTACTTGTTCCTTTTGAAATACGGTCACTCGGAGTTGCATATGCATGCTGACTGTGAAAATGTTCTTCTACCTCGATAGCCTGCATTAGCAAATGAAAGAATAGAACCGCAAGCGGTGATTAACGGGGTCCGAGCAAAATGAAAAGTCAAGAACACACTAATGGAAGATATATGGAAGATAGATAAATTTGACATATAATTATGAAGGAAAGATGTTGATTGTATGTAGATGTTCCCCTTAATGCCATACTGTGCCTCGACTGCAGAGCAATGGCCGAATGTCATGTTCAGCATGCTCATTGAGCCACTGACGAACCTAAACTGTAGCCTCATTCACATGGTGAAAATGTCTATTGATAAGCACACATCAAGAAATCTCCAAGCACACATTTCTCAAGTGAATTAAGGGCTTTCCCTAAGCATATCCCTGAAAAATCTTTGAAATTCTGGGGAAATTAAACATTTGTAGTCAAGAACACTAACGGAAGAAATATAAATATAAATATAGTTGCCAGCAACAATAACGGGGTCCTACGGTATAACAGCCACCAGCCTAGCCACCAGCCTAGCCACCAGCCTAGCCATCAGCCTAGCCATCAGCCTAGCCATCAGCCTAGCCATCAGCCTAGCCATCAGCCTAGCCATCAGCCTAGCAGCCACATATACCATGTGCTCTAGTACTGGCCTCTTGTCAAGCCAACACCTTCCCCCTCTACCACAAAATGAGACTCCCCTTATATAAGCCAATAAGTCCCAGGTGGACTGATTGGGCCATACCAATAATAAGGGGAACTTCCCTGGCCAAGGCGGGGTGAACCTTCTGCCCCCTAGTGCTCCGGAAGTCCAAATACCACATTAAATATGATGTGAGGGGAGAGACAGTGAGAAGGGATTTTCACATTCTCACATGACCGTATGACCGACAGTATGACAGTATGACCAACAGTATGACAGTATGACTGTATGACCGACAGTATGACAGACAGTATGACTGTATGACAGACAGTATGATTGTATAACTGACAGTATGACCGTATGACTGTATGAATGACAGTATGACCGTATGACTGTATGAACGAAAGTATGACAGTATGACCGTATGACTGTATGAACGACAATATGACAGTATGACAGTATGACCATAGACTGCCAAGGGCAGGTTGGAGTATATTTTGAGAAATATAAGTCTTTCCTATGTGGAGGTATGGTGAGCTTGGTTGGTATGTTAATATGCATTGGTATGCCTTAAAAACTGGTTTTCCGGCAGTTAACATATCAAAACAATCATGTTACTAAAGCCTACGGTGTCAAAATCCACTGTCAAACGGATGTTTGCGAAATAACGTGTGTACCCCTTTAAGGCCCATCCTGCATTGTATTGAGGCCATGGTTCAGAAGGGAGAACTTCAAACTAATGTTTTTTGATTGTTTTTTCAGATATAGTCTTCAAATTTGGCATGGGTATACTATGGAATCTCCTCTTAATAGCCACATTCAACAGCTGGGCCTAGGTCTTTTGGATGCAATGTTGGAGCTGTTTAAACATGTTGTAGAGCTGTATACATATGCATGTATTTCACTTTAAAATACATATCTCTGCCATCTTTTGCCTTATTGCTATTATTTAATCAGCCTATAGTCCCACAGTGACCTGGTACATGTGTGCCAAGTTTGGAGCTTTTCCCACTTTCACCACAAAAGCAGTTAATGTGTGAGTGTTTGGTCAAGTTGTGGTCACTGCACTATATCCCAATGGTCTGACCATATGGGTTGCAATGTGAAAGTTGTTCATCATGAGAAATGGTGCATGTATACCAAGTTTCATACAAATTGCACCTTCCTAGTGGTAATGGCAGCCTGTTGAATTCCTGAATTTCAAGGCCTTATTATAGCGCCACCTATGTGTTATTCTGGACCATCTTTTGATTCCTTTACTAACTTTACGAGTTCTATAAGCCTGCCAATTTTTATAACTTTTGGAGCCAAAAAGTCAGGATAAAAATAATAATAATAATAATAATAAATATAGTTGCCAGCAACAATAACGGGGTCCTACGGTATAACAGCCATCAGCCTAGCCATCAGCCTAGCCATCAGCCTAGCCATCAGCCTAGCCATCAGCCTAGCCGCCACATATACCATGTGCTCTAGTACTGGCCTCTTGTCAAGCCAGCACCTTCCCCCTCTACCACAAAATGAGACTCCCCTTATATAAGCCAATAAGTCCCAGGTGGATTGATTGGGCCATACCAATAATAAGGGGAACTTCCCTGGCCAAGGCGGGGTTAACCTTCTGCCCCCTAGTGCTCCGGAAGTCCAAATACCACATTAAATATGATGTGAGGGGAGAGACAGTGAGAAGGGATTTTCACATTCTCACATGACCATATGACCGACAGTATAATAGTATGACCAACTGTATGACAGACAGTATGACAGTATGACAGACAGTATGACCAACAGTATGACTGTATAACCGACAGTATGACTGTATGAACGAAAGTATGACAGTATGACCGTATGACTGTATGAACAAAAGTATGACAGTATGACCGTATGACTGTATGAACGACAATATGACAGTATGACAGTATGACCGACAGTATGACTCTAGACTGCCAAGGGCAGATTGGAGTATATTTTGAGAAATATAAGTCTTTCCTATGTGGAGGTATGGTGAGCTTGGTTGGTATGGTAATATGCATTGGTATGCCTTAAAAACTGGTTTTCCGGCAGTTAACATATCAAAACAATCACCAACCATGTTTCTTAAGCCTACTGTGTCAAAATCCACTGTCAAACAGATGTTTGCGAAATAACGTGTGTACCCCTTTAAGGCCCAGCCTGCATTGTAGAGAGGCCATGGTTCAGAAGGGAGAACTTCAAACTAATGTTTTTTGGTTGTTTTTTCAGATATAGTCTTCAAATTTGGCATGGGTATACTATGGAATCTCCTCTTAATAGCCACATTCAACAGCTGGGCCTAGGTCTTTTGGATGCAATGTTGGAGCTGTTTAAACATGTTGTAGAGCTGTATACATATGCATGTATTTCACTTTAAAATACATATCTCTGCCATCTTTTGCCTTATTGCTATTATTTGATCACCCTATAGTCCCACAGTGACCTGGTACATGTGTGCCAAGTTTGGAGCTTTTCCCACTTTCAGCACCAAAGGAGTTAATGTGTGGGTGTTTGGTCAAGTTGTGGTCACTGCACTATATCCCAATGGTCTGACCATATGGGTTGCAATGTGAAAGTTGTTCATCATGAGAAATGGTGCATGTTTACCAAGTTTCATACAAATTGTACCTTCCTAGTGGTAATGGCAGCCTGTTGAAGTCCTGAACTTCAAGGCCTTGTTATAGCGCCACCTATGTGTTATTCTGGACCATCTTTTGATTCCTTTACTAACTTTATGAGTTCTACAAGCCTGCCAATTTTTATAACTTTTGGAGCCAAAAAGTCAGAATAAAAATAATAATAATAATAATAAATATAGTTGCCAGCAACAATAACGGGGTCCTACGGTATAACAGCCATCAGCCTAGCCATCAGCCTAGCCATCAGCCTAGCCATCAGCCTAGCCATCAGCCTAGCCATCAGCCTAGCCATCAGCCTAGCCATCAGCCTAGCAGCCACATATACCATGTGCTCTAGTACTGGCCTCTTGTCAAGCCAGCACCTTCCCCCTCTGCCACAAAATGAGACTCCCCTTATATAAGCCAATAAGTCCCAGGTGGACTGATTGGGCCATACCAATAATAAGGGGAACTTCCCTGGCCAAGGGGGGGTTAACCTTCTGCCCCCTAGTGCTCCGGAAGTCCAAATACCACATTAAATATGATGTGAGGGGAGAGACAGTGAGAAGGGATTTTCACATTCTCACATGACCGTATGACCGACAGTATAATAGTATGACCAACAGTATGACAGTATGACTGTATGACTGACAGTATGACAGACAGTATGACTGTATGACAGACAGTATGATTGTATAACTGACAGTATGACCGTATGACTGTATGAATGACAGTATGACCGTATGACTGTATGAACGAAAGTATGACAGTATGACCGTATGACTGTATGAACGACAATATGACAGTATGATAGTATGACCGACAGTATGACCATAGACTGCCAATGGCAGGTTGGAGTATATTTTGAGAAATATAAGTCTTTCCTATGTGGAGGTATGGTGAGCTTGGTTGGTATGTTAATATGCATTGGTATGCCTTAAAAACTGGTTTTACGGCAGTTAACATATCAAAACAATCATGTTACTAAAGCCTACGGTGTCAAAATCCACTGTCAAACGGATGTTTGCGAAATAACGTGTGTACCCCTTTAAGGCCCATCCTGCATTGTATTGAGGCCATGGTTCAGAAGGGAGAACTTCAAACTAATGTTTTTTGATTGTTTTTTCAGATATAGTCTTCAAATTTGGCATGGGTATACTATGGAATCTCCTCTTAATAGCCACATTCAACAGCTGGGCCTAGGTGTTTTGGATGCAATGTTGGAGCTGTTTGAACGTGTTGTAGAGCTGTATACATGTGCATGTATTTCACTTTAAAATGCATATCTCGGCCGTCTTTTGCCTTATTGCTATTATTTATTCAGCCTATAGTCCCACAGTGACCTGGTACATGTGTGCCAAGTTTGGAGCTTTTCCCACTTTCAGCACCAAAGAAGTTAATGTGTGGGTGTTTGGTCAAGTTGTGGTCACTTCACTATATCCCAATGGTCTGACCATATGGGTTGCAATGTGAAAGTTGTTCATCATGACAAATGGTGCATGTATACCAAGTTTCATACAAATTGCACCTTCCTAGTGGTAATGGCAGCCTGTTGAAGTCCTGAACTTCAAGGCCTTGTGATAGCGCCACCTATGTGTTTTTCTGGCCCATCTTTTGATTCATTAACTAACTTTATGAGTTCTACAAGCCTGCCAATTTTTATAACTTTTGGAGCCAAAAAGTCAGGATAAAAATAATAATAATAATAATAAATATAGTTGCCAGCAACAATAACGGGGTCCTACGGTATAACAGCCACCAGCCTAGCCACCAGCCTAGCCATCAGCCTAGCCATCAGCCTAGCCATCAGCCTAACCATCAGCCTAGCCATCAGCCTAGCAGCCACATATACCATGTGCTCTAGTACTCGCCTCTTGTCAAGCCAGCACCTTCCCCCTCTACCACAAAATGAGACTCCCCTTATATAAGCCAATGAGTCCCAGGTGGACTGATTGGGCCATACCAATAATAAGGGGAACTTCCCTGGCCAAGGCGGGGTTAACCTTCTGCCCCCTAGTGCTCCGGAATTCCAAATACCACATTAAATATGATGTGAGGGGAGAGACAGTGAGAAGAGATTTTGACATTCTCACATGACAGTATGACAGACAGTATGACAGTATGACCAACTGTATGACTGTATGACCAACTGTATGACTGTATGACCAACTATATGACTGACAGTATGACAGTACGACCAACACTATGACCGACAGTATGACAGTATGACAGACAGTATGACTGTATGACAGTATGACCAACAGTATGACTGTATAACTGACAGTATGACCGTATGACTGTATGAACAAAAGTATGACAGTATGACTGTATGAACGACAATATGACAGTTTGACAGTATGACCGACAGTATGACCGTAGACTGCCAAGGGCAGATTGGAGTATATTTTGAGAAATATAAGTCTTTCCTATGTGGAGGTATGGTGAGCTTGGTTAGTATGGTAATATGCATTGGTATGCCTTAAAAACTGGTTTTCCGGCAGTTAACATATCAAAACAATCACCAACCATGTTTCTAAAGCCTATTGTGTCAAAATCCACTGTCAAATGGATGTTTGCGAAATAACGTGTGTACCCCTTTAAGGCCCAGCCGGCATTGTAGAGAGGCCATGGTTCAGAAGGGAGAACTTCAAACTAATGTTTTTTGGTTGTTTTTTCAGATATAGTCTTCAAATTTGGCATGGGTATACTATGGAATCTCCTCTTAATAGCCACATTCAACAGCTGGGCCTAGGTCTTTTGGATGCAATGTTGGAGCTGTTTAAACATGTTGTAGAGCTGTATACATATGCATGTATTTCACTTTAAAATACATATCTCTGCGAGCTTTTGCCTTATTGCTATTATTTGATCACCCTATAGTCCCACAGTGACCTGGTACATGTGTGCCAAGTTTGGAGCTTTTCCCACTTTCAGCACCAAAGGAGTTAATGTGTGGGTGTTTGGTCAAGTTGTGGTCACTGCACTATATCCCAATGGTCTGACCATATGGGTTGCAATGTGAAAGTTGTTCATCATGAGAAATGGTGCATGTATACCAAGTTTCATACAAATTGTACCTTCCTAGTGGTAATGGCAGCCTGTTGAAGTCCTGAACTTCAAGGCCTTGTTATAGCGCCACCTATGTGTTATTCTGGACCATCTTTTGATTCCTTTACTAACTTTATGAGTTCTACAAGCCTGCCAATTTTTATAACTTTTGGAGCCAAAAAGTCAGAATAAAAATAATAATAAATATAGTTGCCAGCAACAATAACGGGGTCCTACGGTATAACAGCCATCAGCCTAGCCATCAGCCTAGCCATCAGCCTAGCCATCAGCCTAGCCATCAGCCTAGCCATCAGCCTAGCCATCAGCCTAGCCGCCACATATACCATGTGCTCTAGTACTGGCCTCTTGTCAAGCAAGCACCTGCCACAAAATGAGACTCCCCTTATATAAGCCAATGAGTCCCAGGTGGACTGATTGGGCCATACCAATAATAAGGGGAACTTCCCTGGCCAAGGCGGGGTTAACCTTCTTCCCCCTAGTGCTCCGGAAGTCCAAATACCACATTAAATATGATGTGAGGGGAGAGACAGTGAGAAGAGATTTTGACATTCTCACATGACAGTATGACAGACAGTATGACAGTATGACCAACTGTATGACAGTATGACCAACTGTATGACTGTATGACCAACTGTATGACCGACAGTATGACAGTACGACCAACACTATGACCGACAGTATGACAGACAGTATGACTGTATGACAGTATGACCAACAGTATGACTGTATAACTGACAGTATGACCGTATGACTGTATGAACAAAAGTATGACAGTATGACTGTATGAACGACAATATGACAGTTTGACAGTATGACCGACAGTATGACCGTAGACTGCCAAGGGCAGATTGGAGTATATTTTGAGAAATATAAGTCTTTCCTATGTGGAGGTATGGTGCCTTAAAAACTGGTTTTCCGGCAGTTAACATATCAAAACAATCACCAACCATGTTTCTAAAGCCTACTGTGTCAAAATCCACTGTCAAACAGATGTTTGCGAAATAACGTGTGTACCCCTTTAAGGCCCATCCTGCATTGTAGAGAGGCCATGGTTCAGAAGGGAGAACTTCAAACTAATGTTTTTTGGTTGTTTTTTCAGATATAGTCTTCAAATTTGGCATGGGTATACTATGGAATCTCCTCTTAATAGCCACATTCAACAGCTGGGCCTTGGTCTTTTGGATGCAATGTTGGAGCTGTTTAAACATGTTGTAGAGCTGTATACATATGCATGTATTTCACTTTAAAATACATATCTCTGCCATCTTTTGCCTTATTGCTATTATTTGATCACCCTATAGTCCCACAGTGACCTGGTACATGTGTGCCAAGTTTGGAGCTTTTCCCACTTTCAGCACCAAAGGAGTTAATGTGTGGGTGTTTGGTCAAGTTGTGGTCACTGCACTATATCCCAATGGTCTGACCATATGGGTTGCAATGTGAAAGTTGTTCATCATGAGAAATGGTGCATGTATACCAAGTTTCATACAAATTGTACCTTCCTAGTGGTAATGGCAGCCTGTTGAAGTCCTGAACTTCAAGGCCTTGTTATAGCGCCACCTATGTGTTATTCTGGACCATCTTTTGATTCCTTTACTAACTTTATGAGTTCTACAAGCCTGCCAATTTTTATAACTTTTGGAGCCAAAAAGTCAGGATAAAAATAATAATAATAATAAATATAGTTGCCAGCAACAATAACGGGGTCCTACGGTATGACAGCCACCAGCCTAGCCATCAGCCTAGCCATCAGCCTAGCCATCAGCCTAGCCATCAGCCTAGCCATCAGCCTAGCTGCCACATATACCATGTGCTCTAGTACTGGCCTCTTGTCAAGCCAGCACCTTCCCCCTCTGCCACAAAATGAGACTCCCCTTATATAAGCCAATAAGTCCCAGGTGGACTGATTGGGCCATACCAATAATAAGGGGAACTTCCCTGGCCAAGGCGGGGTTAACCTTCTGCCCCCTAGTGCTCCAGAAGTCCAAATACCACATTAAATATGATGTGAGGGGAGAGACAGTGAGAAGAGATTTTGACATTCTCACATGGCAGTATGACCGACAGTATAATAGTATGACCAACTGTATGACAGACAGTATGACCAACTGTATGACCGTATGACAGACAGTATGACTGTATAACTGACAGTATGACCGTATGACTGTATGAACGACAGTATGGAAGTATGACCGTATGACTGTATGAACGACAATATGACAGTATGACAGTATGACCGACAGTATGACCGTAGACTGCCAAGGGCAGATTGGAGTATATTTTGAGAAATATAAGTCTTTCCTATGTGGAGGTATGGTGAGCTTGGTTGGTATGGTAATATGCATTGGTATGCCTTAAAAACTGGTTTTCCGGCAGTTAACATATCAAAACAATCACCAACCATGTTTGTAAAGCCTACAGTGTCAAAATCCACTGTCAAACGGATGTTTGCGAAATAACGTGTGTACCCCTTTAAGGCCCAGCCTGCATTGTAGAGAGGCCATGGTTCAGAAGGGAGAACTTCAAACTAATGTTCTTTGATTGTTTTTTCAGATATAGTCTTCAAATTTGGCATGGGTATACTATGGAATCTCCTCTTAATAGCCACATTCAACAGCTGGGCCTAGGTCTTTTGGATGCAATGTTGGAGCTGTTTAAACATGTTGTAGAGCTGTATACATATGCATGTATTTCACTTTAAAATACATATCTCTGCCATCTTTTGCCTTATTGCTATTATTTGATCACCCTATAGTCCCACAGTGACCTGGTACATGTGTGCCAAGTTTGGAGCTTTTCCCACTTTCAGCACCAAAGGAGTTAATGTGTGGGTGTTTGGTCAAGTTGTGGTCACTGCACTATATCCCAATGGTCTGACCATATGGGTTGCAATGGGAAAGTTGTTCATCATGACAAATGGTGCATGTATACCAAGTTTCATACAAATTGCACCTTCCTAGTGGTAATGGCAGCCTGTTGAAGTCCTGAACTTCAAGACCTTGTTATAGCGCCACCTATGTGTTATTCTGGCCCATCTTTTGATTCCTTAACTAACTCTACGAGTTCTATTAGCCTGCCAATTTTTATAACTTTTGGAGCCAAAAAGTCAGAATAAAAATAATAATACTAACGAATACAATAGGTTTCCTACGGATTCCGTAGGACCCCTAATAATACTAACGAATACAATAGGTTTCCTACGGATTCCGTAGGACCCCTAATAATACTAACGAATACAATAGGTTTCCTACGGAGATTCCGTAGGACCCCTAATAATAATACTAACGAATACAATAGGTTTCCTACGGATTCCGTAGGACCCCTAATAATAATAATAATAATAATAATAATAATAATACTAACGAATACAATAGGTTTCCTACGGATTCCGTAGGACCCCTAATAATAATAATAATAATACTAACGAATACAATAGGTTTCCTACGGATTCCGTAGGACCCCTAATAATATTAAAAAAAAATGAGGGCATAAGAGCGGGGCCATTATGATGCATCTCATTCTAGAGATGATGAAAGAATTTTGAGTCCAGGTCAATCTGGTGAGGAGAAATAAGCCTAACTGATGATTTTTTTGCAATAGCGCCACCTTTGGGTGCAGTATGACAAATATGGGTTTATGGGTAGTGGGGGTTATTGGTAACCATGAAAATAGACGCATAAACGATCTAATCAGAAAAGCCTCACCGACTGACCTCAGTTGGTGATTTAGTATTCACGGCCTCGCCCACCTTGGCTTGCGACGGCCCACGGGGAGACAGCATTGAGTTGGTGCTTGTGCTGTTTGTGGCGATAACAAATCAGCGTTGCGTCTCTTGGCCAAGAAAGAAGAGTTGAGGAAGAAATGGTTGGATTGGACATTAGCAACATTCAGCGGCTCAGGCATGGCGGCCGAAAACAGAAAGAAGAGCCGCCTTGGGCACGGCGGCGGAGCTGAGCTACCAGTGGTGCCCGGTGGCGGGTCCCTGCGGCCCACGGGAGTGCACCGGAGTCGGGGAGCTGGGCTGGGGCACGGCGACCTGGGCACGGCGACCGCGGGGACCAGCCACCGTGCACCAATCCCACTGATGGGCGGGATCAGGCCCCCCGGACGCGGTCCCGCTATGCAGCTCTTCTTTCTGTATTCAATCAACCAGAAACCCCCAAGGAGCCCAGTGGTTCTCTCTCTCTCTGTCTCTCTCTCTCTCTGTTTCTCTCTCGTTCTCCCTCTCTCTGTGTGTCGCTCTGTAAGTTGAATTGGTTTTAATACTATGACGGACAGTGCTGTTAGCCAATCAGAGGCGAGTCATTTGCATGTCATGAGTAGGAGCCAAAATCAGGTCGTTCCTCCCAGGCCCCCAGGAGCAATCCACCCGTGCTCAGTTTTTTAGCGGGCTGTGGACGGGCCCCTCAGACCATGGGGCCCGGAAGTAGATATCCGCGTTCACTCCAATACAAGCGGGGAACAGGATTGTGTCTCCGCAAATTTTCTCTGGATATCAATCAAAGGCTCGTAATTATCTTTGGACCATGTACTATTAAAAACGCCACCTCAAGCGTTTTATTAGCCAGAAAAGGAGGGGTGGGCGACTGAAAGGAGTCGTAGTGAAACAAATGTTGTTTGGGCCGGGCCTCCGAGAGGGCTCAGTGCACGTATAGTATCACATATAGAGACTAATTGGGGGGTTAGTAACTTAAACCTCCATGGTCGGTAAACAATGCCACTGTGCTCGCTCAGACCTCTTGCTTATGATGCTACAATGCTAACAATGCTAGAGAACGAGAATATTTCTCCATCCGTAACGTCATGCACTAGGGCGTGGCTCCCATGATGTGGAAGCAGTTCTGTCCTTGATGTTGCCCTGCGCCACTGAGCAGTTTCCATAGGAATGAATGGGCGCCATGTTTCAATCCGGTGTCCATTCTTTATAGGTCCATGGTTCATCCCTGCTTACCTCCTCCACCACACTAGAACAGAATGAAACAGGAGCACCTCCTCCACTAGAACAGAGTGAACCAGGAGCACCTCCTCCACTAGAACAGAGTGGAACAGGAGCACCTCCTCCACTAGAACAGAGTGAACCAGGAGCACCTCCTCCACTAGAACAGAGTGAAACAGGAGCACCTCCTCCACTAGAACAGAGTGAACCAGGAGCACCACAGCATTTTTTTCACCAAGGACATTCATTGCTACTATGGACCAACACAAAATTTATGAAAAAACGGTGCAATGACACCTTTAACCAAATTCATTTAGATATTCCAAGACACTCCAGTGTTCTTTGGTAATGGCGTATTGTTTCATAGATTGTTACCAGTCTGGCCCTTTCATATAAAGCATAATAGACTCTCAGTCAGAATAAAATGCAGGGGACATTCCTTGCAGTTCTTTTTGTGTCGTGTGGCTTTTCAAGGGTGCTTATTTGCTTTGCTCAAGACTTGGGTGGACCCAGCCAGAAGAAGATGTCCACAGGCCTTGCCAAACTATCTTCCCACATGCAGCACTGCCTGCATTCCCACCTCTAACGCACGCACACTGGATATAATACATTTCCTAACTGTCTGTTTTGCATTCATATTATCGACCACCATCAACAGTGTTGTGCAATGAGGTATCAGCACCGCTTTTAGAGGGTTTTTACCAGGAGCCTCTAGTGTAGGGGCGTCATGAATAAGTTCTTCTTTGTGAAAGGGAATGATCTAAACCCCTGTTAAGTCTTAAAGGTGACTTAAATTCCGGTATTTTGAACATTGAGCCCCCTTTCTGGTTTTTCTAGGATGCCATAGAGTGGTTGGTTGACACCAAAATTTTGACTATTGGTCCTGTCTCGGGCATTTGGCTCATTTCGAATCGCCTCTGCCTGCTTCAGAATTGCTGGTAACAGGCATGACCAAACCTGTCCTTAAAAATCAAATCAAGTATCGTAGCGAAATACAGTTTCTGTCGTGTTTTATTGCACATTCATCGCATTTTGTAAATCCCATTGATCTCTGTTGGAAGACTCATTGCTTGTTGGCCGGAAACGGAAAGGGGGGTGTTTACGTTTGGTTGTCAGTATGTTTACATGCACAGCTTAATCCGATTAAAGCCATAGTTCGACTATGCTCTGCAATTGGACAAATGCAATTGTCCGATTATACATGGCGGTGAGTAAATCGATTCATTGGCCGAAGCATGTCATTCCCCGGTACGATAGGTGGCACTGTACCCATTTCAACTAGTGGTAATAGAGCCACCGCTTGAGAAAGATGTTTTCAGTAGACAGCTGTCAGTTCACTTTGGGTCCATATCATTTCTCTGACGCAGCAGCCGGACTCCTCCGGCTGCTCTGCTGGCGGAGGTAATCGAAGCATAGTGTGTAGTGAATGCATGTTGATGATGACACACTCCTTATAGGGGGTAACTACATTGGCACGACACCGGCTTCCTCCATCTTCTGCGCCAGCTTTTTAAATAAATCGCCGACCCAAAGTGAGTTGACAGCTGTCTACTGAAAACATCTTTCTCCCGCCGGAGCAGCCCCTCCGCCGCCTGGCCGTATATGGCATTCCCCGCCGCATCGCAAGGAATGAATAAAGATCGTAAACACGTCGGGAGAAAAAAACATTTATTTTGACAGATGTGCCTGAAGTTGCTACTTTACAACCTCGTTGATGACCCACATTTAGAAAAACATGTACTTTTAATTCAGCCTTGGGCGAAATTGAAGCGTAGTGTCTGTGTGCTTCCACCTTTAATGAATGCATGCCATGCGCACTCCCGTGGCCGGGACACAATTATTATAGGGGTAACCAGAGCCCATCTACGGAGAGCCTTGGCACTCTATTGAGCCCCATTGTATTGAACTTGGTTGCAGTTCCATTAGAATTCCACTGGGGGTGATCGAATGAGTGCAGATTGAAAAGGGGTCTATGGGGCTAGACAGCTAAATGGATCTCTTTCACCTGCTTGTCGTTGAAATATCGCAGATTGTATTGTCGATTCCGCAAGTTCAATATAGATTATAGTTCAAAAGTCGAATGAATGAGTACTTATGTCCTTTCAATTTCTTACAGTTTGGGCCGTTGTTGGCCGTACACCCTTGCATTCTGCTAATGAATGCTGATTGGTCAGGGGCGGACTTGCGACTGATTACGACCAGAGACCCCTCTTGATGGCATCTGAAGCTGAAGCAGAATCAGAAACATTATTTTAAGGACTTTCTGTCGAAGTTAATTGTTATATATTATATGGATATATATATATAATCATATAATTTATATATTATATAAGCGGAAGTGCCAAAGTGACTCAGAACTTGCTGTAAAGCAGGACCTCTGGCAGTGACGTCATCATCTTTTTTAACAGATTTTTAGAACAGTTAAGTGAACTTAAAAAATGCAATATTCAGCTGAGTCTATTATCTTAGCCCCCCCCCTTTTGAATGTGACTTTCAAATTACTTGACAAAAAAATACACCCTGAGAAAAGTATAATTTGAGGGTGAAACCCGTCGACTCCCATTCATTCTGCACTCACCGGCGAGCGCCCTCGCGTGGACAGATGTCAGTTCAGAGACCGGAAGTCACCAGAGTGCCAGTTCTCTTCGTATTAGACATTTTCTGGGGTAACTACATTCACCGGCTTCCTCCATCTTCTGCGCCACCTTCTTAAATAAATCACTGTTTCTTGTTTTCCGACGGCGACAACAACACAACTATCGTCTCCTTCTACTTCCGGCTCACGGCCCCGGGAAAAGATCTTGAGCATGTGCAGAACGCATAATCCAATCCCACTCCGTACATGCATGCTTAACCCGACTATGAATCGAATTATCTAGGGGTCTTAATCATAGTTGGACTAACCCAATAATTAGACTTTCTTGAGTGTCATGTAAACGCACTGAGTAGGGCTAGAACCGAGCAAAAAGACTATAACCAAACGTAAACAGCCCCCCTTTCCGTTTCTGGTCAACGAGCAATGAGTCTTACAACAGAAATCAATGGGATTTACAAAATGCGATAAATGTGCAATAAAACACAACATAAACTTTTTTTCGCTACATCAACGAACACCACCTACCACTCGGTGAGTTGCACATTTCTGAAAACAAACGTTTAGGGTTGTTTTAAGGACAGGTTTGTGAATGCCCGTAGCCAGCCATTCTGAAGCAGGCAGGGCGATTCTAAATTAGCCAAATACCCGAGACAGGACTAATAGTCAAAATGTCTGTGTCAACCACTCTATTTCATCATAAACAAACCAGAAAGGGGGCTCAATGTTCAAAATACCGGAATTGTCCTTTAATGCACTGGTTGATTCCGGCTTTTGTTCTGGTGTAGAGGAACACGCTTTGAAACTGGAACCCATTTCTTTAAAATGTACTGCATGATGTCAAACTCTGTTCCACCTCCCTTGTGTGTTGTTCAGAGCCCACACCCAAGGAGAAGCCGGCAGCAACATCATGCTTTGCAGAATGTTGTCTTCAGGCTAATTGTCAAAAATGCCCTCTAGTCAACATTTATGTCTGTTCCTCTAATTAGACTTGTCACTCATTTAATTTAGTGTCATGTAGACCATTCTAGCCAGGATAACTATAAATTACAAGTTGGTTTAAAGTCTGTGTGATCCGCATTGATAATATGCCACTATTAGATTTCCATTACTGATCAATAACAAATGCAAAAATATGCTCTTCATATATTTTTGACCCAATATATTTTATAATGCTAATTTTCCTGTAACAAATGAATAGGGTTAGGGTTAGAATGATAGCTTAATTTTTGAATAATATATCATCTGCTTGTTGTTGGAGAGGAGGATGCATGAGGCTAACCCTAACTGAGAACATATGGGGAGCTGACGGGCACCACAGAGAGGTAACTTCACTCTGACAGTGGAAGACAGTCAGTAAAGTAAAGGCGGTCAGGGTGCTGTTAGGGTCGGTGCTGGAGAATCCAACTCATCTGCTGTTTCAACAGACCAGGAGGAGCATTGGTGCTCCGCTCCAGTGGGACTGTCTTTGCCTGACCCACTTCTTAACATTCTTCCATTCCTCCACCCCAGGATTAGGAAATCTTTAGTCATACTTTGAACACCGGAAAAGGGAGTTTGGTAGTTACGTCATAATTTCCAAAAATGTTGGACATAATGCAAATGGTACTAGGAATGTATTTTGAATACCAAGGGCAACGGATAAAATATCTGAGATTTGTGTTTGTAAAATGGTTCAGATATGTGTTATCTCTTGTATAGTTTAAATAGCAAAAATTATATTTGAAGCCAAATGCTCAAAGCTCAATAGCATAATAATAAGCAGAGTTGAGAGCATGAGTCTAAGAGTGACCATTGCAATGCCTCTAGCAGTACCCCTAGCGCTAGCAGACCTTATACTCTTCACTCTACATCATAGATTCTGCCATGTGCTTGAGGTTCAGTGGGGGAGTCTCCCATCCCAGCTGAATGGATCGGAGATATATCTACACGGGATGTGTTTGTGAACCCAGCCCTGTTCACTCGCTGCACCCAGAATGTCAAGAGGGATAACAAGTAGCCCCACTGTTCAGACAAGTGCAGCATTGTACGCCACTCACTGTGGAGAGAGTGGTACCACTCCTCTTTAGTCCTTAATACCATCTCCACCACAAGAACACTACTGCTAACTCTTATCTCCCCCCTTCAGTCTGTAGCTCTGTATGTCTTGTACTGGAAGCCCTCAGTGCTGCTGTTGGTTCCTTCCCGACTGTTTGTCTGACGTGAGTAGACGTGTATCGTGTCTTATCTGGAGAGCTTTATGGCTGTTTAACTCTACGAAGCGCCAGCTGTTGACTGACAACCGCATTCATCCCATGGAAGACCATTTACTTTATTTGCATATGTTTTAGCTTTGCGGCTCAACAATGTTAGAGTTACTAACAGTAAGCAAGCACATGTGTAGCACTTTTTTGTGCTCTCTGTTGCACTGCTGCCTGTTCTCTGGTCTAGTACTCTCTGCTGGAACAGTTCAGTAAAAAATACATGCTTTCATTTGAAATGCTACAAACGCAAATGGTGTGTGTGTGTGTGTGTGTGTGAGCGTCCAGTGGAGCTGCAGTATCAGGTGGTATACCAACAACTTACTTGAGTGTCAAGGGGAGCGACACAACACTGAGTTTGTGTGTGTGGCCACGTTCCATGTGACTTATGACTGCGACAAAACAATGTAAACGGTTTCCTTTCCCTTGTCAACCTTACTGCCCTCAGCCTCACGGTCAAATCACATTTCTGCATTCTGCACACAAACATCAAGAGCCACGCTGCTACTGGGAGACCACACTGCCCTTTGCCGGTCGTTGACCTGCCCATATGTGAAAGAGCGCTACTTAGAGCTAAGCTCCAGGCGTCCATCTCTGCAGCGGAACGGGCCAAGTTATCGCTGATTGATCGAATTGGGATCAGGCACAATGTTTTGTTTTTCAATAGACACAAGAATAAAATGGATGCACCCGGCAAAATCAAAACACTGTATTTTCGGTTTTCTGCAGTGCATTTGAATTATTCTGCAACATATTTTTCAAATGGATGAATTGCTTATTCAACATATTTTCAGTGAAGCATACCCGGATGCTCATTGGTTCATATGCATTTTGGGGCGGGAACGGTATACTTCCCCCTATTGAACACGATAACTTGGTGTTGGATTTATAAATGCCGGCTTGTCTGCAGTAAGTAATGGTCATTTGCAACATAACAATAAAGGCCTATACATGCTCCAGCTGCAGCACGTGAGCAACACAACTAGCAGTCTGTAACATGATTGCGACCTAGCAACATGGTTTCAGAGCCCTGTCGCGTACATGTCTCAAAGCACGGCAGCAACGTGACATCCACCTAGATTTAAAGACCACTGTTGTGAATTTACAGGCGGGGCTGCATGCCACACCTAAGCTTTGATTCTACTAAATTAAATTGTGTAGTGCAAATTATTAGCCATATTATTAGCCATATTAGCCATAGATGTTATTAGATGTTATATGTTATTAACCATAGATGTTATTAGATGTTATATGTTATTAGCCATAGATGTTGCACACATGGACTGTTTAGTTGGTTGATAAATCCCCCCACTAGTGTACATTTGGTGTACTGAGACACCAGATGTATGAATTGAGAACTACAACATTGCTGCAGGCCTTGAGCTTCAGTAGTAACATGTCCTGTGCTGATGTGTGTTCCGTAAGTGTTAAAGATCATACTTAAATAAACACAAATGGGAATTTGGCACTTTTTTGGGGGGAAATGTTTACACAATGTTTTATTGGCTGTTGTTGTTTTTACAGTGTTTTAATTCTTTCTTTCTAATGATCGTGGCTTCATAAATCTCCATGGTCTGATCAAGAGAGATCAAGGACCTTTTTTCATTTCCGTCTTCTTCCTCTCTTTTGTTATTCCAGTTGTTTACATCCAGGGCCCGTGGCCTCCTCTCTGCTCATCTTGTAGATCAATAGTATGAATAGTGTTTTTGTGCATTTTTTTGTCTGCCCTCCCAACTCCATTGTTGTTGGTGTTTGGACTGAGCCGTCCTCAGGCCTTGCTCTTCGGCCCTCACGCTACTGCTCCACTTAACTGTTGTGCCCAGTGCTCCCATTACCTTTTACCCATTACCAACTCCCATGCCCAAGATTACATTGACCTATATAAATGCACTGCTTCCTCCTACTGCCCCTTCTGAATGCTGTGGTTTGTTGTATGGTCCCATTAAGGTCAAACTTTTGCAACAATTTGACTGAGACCCATGTTGCGCTATTGAGGTTAAAAGGTTTTAACCAAAATATTCCTGCTCAAAGTAATATGCACAGTAATATAAAACAGTACAACAGGGAGACATTTTTTATTTTGTATTTAGGTTCTGTGATTGGTATACTTTTTATTGAATGTGGATCTTAAATGGTTTCCCTTTAAGGTTCACATTCAATGTCACCGATACTGTTTTCTTCATTTCATTTTTATGTAGTTAAGGTAATGCCTAATAACATGTTCATCTTCTGCATATTGTAGCACCGCAGGCGGAACAGGTGTTTGGCTGGGGCGGTATCACGGTATACCAGGGTATTTAGAAATACTGACGGTATTAGGTTTGTGCCGATGGACGATGACATCGTCCATCATGACGGACGATGTTATCATCCATCATGATGGCTGACAGCCATCACGATGGAGAGCCACCATCGTGATGCCCCCCCCCCGTCAGACACACTAATCGTGGTCTCTTCTATAGTTAACCTAGAAATTTTGCAGGGATTGCTCTGTAAATTAAATAGAGAATATAACGAATGCATGCTATTTTAAATCTGGTAGCCTATGCCAGAGACGTGACGTGTTTGTCTTCCGCGATCTGATTGCATTTCTCGAGGCAGATTACACAGTGCCATGTCGCCAAACTGTGCGGCTGGAGAAAATGTACAGCGAAGCAGCAGCCTGCCTCTGTGAGATCCTGTCCTGGGCGGAGAAAGTTTCCATCACCACGATGCTCGGACAGCGTTGACTATGGAGTCGTACGTGACCGTGACCGTTCTCTTCTTTACTGACTGGGTTGTGCAGAGTGCAGACCCGCTCAATGCCAGAGAGGCACACTGCGGAATACATGAATTTTCGTTTCCAAATATTTATTTAAAAACGGAAATATCTGTTTTAGTGTGTGTATGTTAAATTAAATGGTTTTATATCTTAAACTAATTCCATTGCAAAGAGGTGGCGCGCAGCATTGATATCCTAATGAGCAGATTAGGGATGCACCGAAATTTCGGCCACCGAAAATTTTCGACCGAAAATGGCCCAAAAGCACATTTTCGGCTTTCGGCTGAAACACTTTCATCACTGAAACAACACGGCCGAAACAGGAAATTGTGATGACGCAAACATAAACCGCGGCCAGCACACGCTTGTCTGGATAAGCGCCTCTGCGCCAATATAATATATAGTGAAACATTGTGAAACAAATGACACCTCTAGCTAAATGTAGTAATCTAGAGAACCAGCTACAACCTTGTTTTCATCCAAATGAGCCTTCTTTAGCGACGGCTCGCTATGAGACAGCTTCTATGAGCTGTCGGCTATCAGCTGCGAGTTTAGGGACCGTCCGCAAAGTGCAAAACGGAAAACAGTGTTGTTGTTTTTTCAGTGCTAAATAAATATTTTTATACTTTTAATAATTGTAATTTATTTATTCTTTGAATTGCAATGCCTTGATTTTAGTGAGGTTAGTACACAGTCATAGCTATAAATGCAATGGTAGGCCTACTAATAATAATTTATTTCGGTGTTTCGGTTTTCGGTTTTCGGCCTTGGTTTCCTCATTTTCGGTTTTCGGTTTTGGCCAAGAATTTTCATTTCGGTGCATCCCTAGAGCAGATCTTGCACACAGCTTCAGTTGTGTCCCTTGGCTGTCGACTTTTGTCAGGTCTAAATCCATAAAATTGCCATATAGGCAAGATAGTTACCCTTTTTAGCAACCAACGCCATTGTTTCAACTCTTCTTAAGTGAAGCTACTTTTTGTTTTGTTTTTCCCTACGTGCAAAAGCCCGGATGAAAAGCCTGGATAAGTAATTAGTTAGGTTAGTAAAATAACAAAATTATTGTTTCTAAGTAGAAAAAAATATTTGTAAACATTGTCAACTGCCATTTTAGGGGACAAACCCAAGTTATGATGTGGCTGGCCCAGGTAGGCGGACTTCCCCCACGTTTGACAAGTTTTTCAATAATGACCACCTGCCAGGACGTCTGACATCTAAACAGAGGGTTACATTTATAGCAGCACACTGTTGCTGTTGTGGTGCATTAAAACAATCTCACATCTCATGTTTGAAAGTACCTTTTAGAGTTGGAAAGATATTGGCTGATTTTACAGTGGTGTAACACAGGGAACTAAAGACTTGATCACTGGTAGGATTCCAGTGTGTCTAAGATGAACTAAAGACTTGATCACTGGTAGGATTCCAGTGTGTCTAAGATGAACTAAAGACTTGATCACCGGTAGGAGTCCAGTGTGTCTAAGATGAACTAAAGACTTGATCACTGGTAGGAGTCCAGTGTGTCTAAGATGAACTAAAGACTTGATCACCGGTAGGAGTCCATGTGTCTAAGATGAACTAAAGACTTGATCACCGGTAGGAGTCCATGTGTCTAAGATGAACTAAAGACTTGATCACCGGTAGGAGTCCAGTGTGTCTAAGATGAACTAAAGACTTGATCACCGGCAGGAGTCCAGTGTGTCTAGAGATTTGTACTGGCCCAGGAGACTGTCGCACACAAGCACTTCTCTCTATTGAACCTTTGTTTGGTAAATATTTCTATGAGAGGCAAAATACAAAGTACCCCGTCCTAAACAATAAGAAAATGAAAACGCCATTAACCCAGATACAACTCATGTTACAAAATGTCCACAATGGATTAAACCTCTTTAGAAGTGTGTCCCGCTGGCTCTACAACAGTAGAAACCAGCGGGCCATTGGCACTCTGGTGTAACACACATGAGGCGTTTTTACACTGCCAGGCTGGTACAGTTGCAGCGTAGCATGCCCTGCAATTTCACTTCCTTGCCTGTAAAACCGAGGGGGTAAAATCTGCCTTCGTCACAGAGCCTGCTTTCTTGGTTCACTGGAGAAAGCAGACCATCGCTGACCATCAGCAGCTCTCTGACCATCAGCAGCTCGCTGACCATCAGCAGCTCTCTGACCATCAGCAGCTCTCTGACCATCAGCAGCTCGCTGACCATCAGCAGCTGGCTGACCATCAGCAGCTCACTGACCATCAGCAGCTCGCTGACCATCAGCAGCTCGCTGACCATCAGCAGCTCGCTGACCATCAGCAGCTCACTGACCATCAGCAGCTCGCTGACCATCAGCAGCTCGTGGATTTCACCTTCTCTCCAGTTAGAACTCCTCATGTTGCTGTCGCTGTGTTGTCTCTGTTGTAGAGACAACGCAGCAACACCTCTACCCAAGTCCCGCCCCTGGAACTGCAAAGCCGTCTAATTGCATTTACATCAAAATGAAACCCCAATATGTGTAGGGTCCCAGAGGTGCGAATCGGTCAGTAACAGTGTGTGGACCATTCCGGGAAAAAGGTGGGGATAAGATGGGCATATTTGGCAGTAAAAACATTTATAGACTAACCCTCTAATGGAGACTAACCCTATAATACAGGTTAACTGACTTAATATAGCCTGTATATAATACAGGTTAACTGACTTAACATAGACTGTATATAATACAGGTTAACTGACTTAACATAAAACATTTTTACACTGCCAAATATTATGTTATGCTATCTTATCTTATGCCCGGCATGGTCTGCACGTTTCCACTGACCGAGGTGATATACCGGCTTGATTTCACACCCCAATTTACCCTCTCAGACCCTACACATATTGGGGTTTTATTTTCATGTAAATGCTTAGACGGCTTCGCAGGTCCAGGGGTGGTTAGACTTGGGTAGAGGTGTTGATGATGAAAAATGTGAGACCCACAGCCAGGAGTTGTTTTTTTTTAAAGCAGGAAACAGCTGAGGTTAACTGGTCGTCAAGACAACAGACAACATCAACATGAGTAGGCTATCTCAAATTGGAAAGACAGTGAAATCTGCGAGCCGCTGACCATCATGAGAGAGAAAGTGATGCAGTCGCAACATTCCCCGCCTGCTCCAATGAACCAAGAAAGGCTACGTGACTATGTGACTGCTACGTGAGGCAGATTACACCCCCTTGCTTTTACACAGGCAAGACAGTGAAATTGCAGGCTGTGCCAAGCTGCTTGGCAGTGTAACAATGCCTATAGACTGTATATACTACAGGTTAACTGACTAAACATAGCCTGTATATAATATAGGCTAAACTTACTTTCCGTATGTATACATATGGAAACTATCGCTGACTTAAAAAAAGGCCTAGGAGTGCAGAAATAGGTCCACTGGTTGAGATTAGGAGTGAATCCATGGAAGGGCTCTGGGTCTCATCTATTCATTATTCTATAGGCCAGAAGTATTTGAACCCAGAAAGACTTGTCAAAGTTGGCAAATTGCATATTTGACACACGACATTGTAGGCCAGACAATGTCATACATGCTACAATGACTTCTATCACCAGCAGCTCAGCTTTAGTTTTTGTATTATATTTTTCTAGTATTATCAGAACGTCATTGCTTTGTTATGTATTCTTTCATTCCAAAATGATGAGCAGCTCATCAGGCAGTACTGGAGCTGCTGAGCAGCTCATCAGGCAGTACTGGAGCTGCTGGAGCTGGCCCCAAATCAACCCCCTGCTTCCTCTCTTCTATCTCGACTCCCTCACTTCATTTTCTCATTGCCCGATTTTAATTTGCACAATTTAAAAAAAAGGAATTGATAGATCAAAGTAATTGTTTGCGATTAATTACTGGTTAATTATATACGAGTAGTATGAATGTGAGCCACTAGTAGCTCTTAACACCCATTGAACCAAAAACAACACATTGAAGACTCCATATCCGGTTCACCACGGTGCATTTCTTTGCCGTTAGAGAAAAGATCTCTGTCCTGGTTTTGTCAACAGACTTAAAACAATGTGAGCCATTTAAGATGACAAGAAGGGTTGGCCTATATTGTTGATCATACATTCTTTAAAACGTCATTATCACACCATACAGCACACATTACAACACTGAAAAGGTACTATTACTACTTGTTTCTCTGGTCCCACCAAGTCTTTACTTGGCAGACCAAATGTCTCCCCCAGGCCATGCCCACTACCGTTAGTGACACATGGATGACAGGGCTCAAGGGAAGAATTGATGGATGTTAAGGTGGGACAGCTCTGCTTCTTTTAGACTTCATAGCTGAACAGAGAAGGCATTGAGGCACGGCAGTTGTAAATGTTTATGTGGCCACCACACAATGCACAAGCCTATTTGGCCCCACCCTCTTACCCAACACCAACATCCGGGCCCTAGCCAGGAATTAGACCAGCCCACTCTTAGATATGGGTCAAACGTCCAGTTCCTGGACACAAAGAGCTGATCTGATTATCTTTAGGATTGCAATATAACAGATGATGATGGGACATTTTTACTATTATGTAGTATTTCCAAAATGTAATTATAGCTGATCATTTGATGACACTGTTGCTGCCATTGAACTAACCAAAGGGGTTCCCAAGTGCTGCACACTGTGGTAGTGGTAGGAAGTCCAGGTCCTGCCCTGAGTAGAGCCGCAGCGTGGGCAGAGGAGATGGGAACAGCAAACATGTCCTCGCCAGCTTGGAAGTATTTAATACATGATAATCATTAGTGATGCTTGGTCACGAACTATAGATCATTCACTTTTCGATGATCTTATCGGTTATTGCATGTTATTATTGGTTATTGTATGAGTAGAAAAAAATATTTGTGTGCATTCCTAATTGTCCTGGAGTATAGCTGTACACTGGAAGGGGTTGTCCTGGAGTATAGCTGTACACTGGAAGGGGTTGTCCTGGAGTATAGCTGTACACTGGAAGGGGTTGTCCTGTAGTATAGCTGTACACTGTAAGGTGTTGTCCTGGAGTATAGCTGTACACTGGTTAGTTAATTTGTTCTGTGTTGATAGACTCACAGATTTGTGAGACATTTGAACAATGTTTAGCGCAATAGTATGCCTAAAGCTATTCTAAGCCATTTCAGCAGGAACTGTGACACAACTAATACGGACAGACTTCACAAGCAATTTCACAAAGTAATAATTTATGTTTAATTATTAAATGTTTGAAGAATAATTATTTGCCATCACATGAATGGTGTGATGATTTCTAAAAATAGGGCCCTGATGCCGGAGGACCCTGCCCCATCACCAAACGTATTCCAGCCGAGGGCCTTCTATGTGGACCAGCCGTGGCTAATACACATGCATGACTAACAATGGCATCATTCCAGTGGTTATGGATCTTGTGTTGTGTCCAATTAGGGTTCTGAGCCATGATCACGTGTTGTTGGGGGCCGTTCTGTCTATGCCCAATGCTAGCCTGCTACGCGCCCCATCACCACGTTGATACTCTGACCTGGGCTGGGCAGGGAGGCTTTACTAGACCAACGCCACACACACTCTGCATGTGTGTGTTTTCTATGTCACAATGTTAAACCTGATTGATGTGGACGGTCAATGACTTTGACGTAGGGTGGAAAAATCAAACAACCATATTCTCAACTGTAAACTATAGCAGGGGTCAACTGTAAACTATAGCAGGGGTCAACTGTAAACTACAGCAGGGGTCAGCAGACATTTCTTCTTTTCTAAATGATTTGCTGGTGGACCAGAACATAAAGACAAAAGCTCAATTTAAGTTCCTTTTCCCACTTGGAATTGTTGGTCCACAACCATATACATAAAACATCTATGGTTTGAATACAAACATAATCTAGGAGTCCTAAAAAAAGAGGTGATCTTTGATAATGTAGTGAAATAGTTGTAAGTAAGTGCTCACATTATCCTACATCTTGAAATAAGGCTTCTTTATTTATAGCGCTCCGGTTGGTGAAAGATTTTATTTTAGCACTCAACATTGAGTAGCTACCCTGAACAGGTCAAACTGCCATTTCCTTGTTCTTCACTGGATTTAAGTTGGAATTACAAGTATTTGTTGTGCAGCAGGAAGCTCCATAGTAGCAGTAGTACAGTAGTAGTACAGCCATCAGAGGCTACCCTAAAGCCTTGTTAAGGCTTTAAGACCCTTATTCGTGAGTCTTTAGTGAGTTGTTTTGTTTGCTATTTATGTTCCTCCTGATCACTGAACTGTTGTGGAATAAGGTAGATAATAGGATGTCCAAGTTGACATAATGTGACCTAGTCACCCAGCACTCCGGAGAAGTTGAATCCCCTCATTCTCTTAGTCTTTCAGTGACGGTGGCCACTGGCCAGCAGCAACGATACATGACACAAACCACTCTTTGTCATCTTTACCGTAACACTGTTCCATAATAGGCACCTGAGGCAGTGTTCGACAAGTAGAGATGTGTTCAATCAATGTATGAAAGATTGCCATTTTCATGAAATAACAGCACAGCCTTTAAAACCTATGAATCGTTCCTAGTGACTGCCACTGGACTTGGAGAGTTTGTCTTCTACATCCTCTACCGAACGGCGATCAGACCTCTGTTTAGCTGATGGTGTCATCCCCTCCACCCTGATGCTTAGTTACACCAGCCCTTCTTACTTATATTACATGTGTCCTTCACATACTTCTATACTCTCATATGGTAGATGTATATATGCTACAGCAGTTCCTCAATGCCCCTTTTATGTATGTTTGAACGGTCCTTTTGCTTGTGCGTTTGTGCGTGCAAAACACACACTAAAGCTGCACACAATTATGTGAGAAGCTTTAGTACAGTATCATACGTATGACTACTTTGCATCATCTGCATTGAAAAGCACGATAGATACTGCTCATTAAGTATGTTGAATGTAATGTAGGAAGTGCTGCCCAGATCAGACCAGCACATGTTTTGTGTGGCGTATTGGCCTACTCTCCAAATATGGCTGTGGAGCACAAACATTGATAAGAGTTTTCTCCATGGATGAGCGTGTGCACACATACAGAGTACACACGCACACACGCACGCACACACAGCCCTTACTTTGGAAAGTTCAGCAGGAGGTGACAGCTGTGGTGTTAAACTAAGCACAAGCCCTCTCCCCATATATCTGTCTGGACGGGCTCCTGGCCGTACCCTGCCCTCTGCTCTGTCACAAGCACAGGCTCCTGCAGCAGAGCCAGGTCCATTGGGCAGACCTGGACCAGCTGTGAGCTGTGAGCTGGACACCTATATCCTCCGGACCTTCACCTCACAATACCATCTACATTTATAGTCTTATCATTAAGTTTATCGCTAAATCTGCATCATTACGTCATATTGAACTAGGCATAAAGGCACAGTCAATAGTTCTTCCTTTTTTTTTTTTTTTCTGCTCTCAACGAAACATTATTTCCTACACTATGAGTCCATGACATTTTTGTGACAAATGTCAAAATTCAGCTTGAGGTACACTTTTGGGAAGAAGCAGCTGGTTCACAGTTCTAAACTCCTGAAGTTAACCAGCCATTAAACAGGACTTTAGCCAGGTGGGGACAGGCATTAAAAATACGACTTGAGGTCAAATAATCTGAAAGCTACACCAAATGAAATGAAACCGAATTGCTGTTAAATGACTGATTTCCTAAGGTATAATATTATTCCTCAGCAACATTGTTATTATCAGATGGGTAATCAGCACACCAGGCTATTAACAAAACAAAGTCTGTCATTTTCGCTTTATTTCTAGAAATGAGCTTATGTATTTATGGATCAGATTAAAATGCTCCATGGAGCTGTGTTGTGCCGACAGCACTAGAATCCTTTTTATAAAGGAACCCATGGCAATGCGCGGCATTTAAATAGTTATACTACTAACTATGAAATACTTCTAATGACTCGCTGCCTCCCACCTGGGGCTTCACTCTTCATAGTCAAGTGGAAACCCCTGTGATGCAACACGCTTTTCCTTATTTGGTCATTTTTCCTCCCCTACTGAGCTCACCGTGCTTGTGTCAGTGGACTGGTTACTTTTCAAGGGTTTATCATTCAGAATGTGCTTGAATGTTTGCGTAATGGCAATGCCTACAGCTAGGCCCCAACCCACTGACAAACCCATGTTCATGTCGACGCACAACAACACTTACTGGGGCCATGGCCAGCTGAATAGTTGTGTTTTGACTAACTGTGGGCTGTGTCTGTCTCTCTCTCTCTCTGTGTCTCAGTGTCTCTCTTGCCATGACTAGTTGCATTGAGTCATTGATTCATTGCAAAGAAATGAGCTCACTTTCCGAATGCTACCGTGGCCCACAGAAGGCGTCTGAAGGAGAGAGGTGGACTGGCGGCTCTCTAATGGCGCATTTCCACCGACGGGTCCGCTTCAGACCAGCACGCCTCAGCCCAGTAGTGAGGGTACGCTTCAGACCAGCACGCCTCAGCCCAGTAGTGAGGGTACGCTTCAGACCAGCACGCCTCAGCCCAGTAGTGAGGGTACGCTTCAGACCAGCATGCCTCAGCCCAGTAGTGAGGGTACAGTTTGGCCCAGCTCAGTTACGGCGCGCGTTTCCACCGCCACTAGTACCCTTATGGTGGGCAGGGTTTAAGCCGGATGGCGATAGCCGCGGCAGCTACGTAAACATTGTGACCTCATAGCAGCCCGACAGTGTAGCATGCTAATGAATCCAAGGAAAAAGAAGAACGTGCACAATGAACAAAGAGCAACAATGGAGGACGTCCAAGAAGGACGGCAAGCTTTTGTGTGATTTTGTGCTTTTTTTTCAATAAACAAAGCTTCCGCCGTTGTCCATAAATACCTTGCGGGTACTGTTTGTCTGTTATTATCCCCCTGTCGCGTGACGAGTCTGTCGACCAATCAACGGACGGTGCGTGTAGCTCAAACTTGCCGGCCCTCTACTGCGAGACGAGTACGGCTCAATATGGCTCAGTCCGGTTCACGCCCACTGTTGGCGTGGAAACGCTACCCGTGCTGCACCTTTGCAGACTGAACCGACCCGCTCACTCCGGTGGAAGTGCACCATTAGTGACTGGATGGACACGGGAGGGGAACTGCAAAGACACTTTTACATTTGTATGATCAGCCTCTCTCGTTGTCTCTCACACCCATAAACCCTCACTCACTCGCGGCTGCTGTCACTTGCCTGCTCTCTCCTGGGTCAGCTAGCGTTGTCACCATGATGTTATTTCCAGACTAACTAAACGTTAGGGTGACTAACGCTTCCATAAACACACAGGACAGGAGAGCGAGTATAGAACAACAAACTGCAGAACAGAGGAGGGTGCGTGTGCTGGTACGACTGATTTCCGATGAATCTGTTGGAGGATGGTGTGATGTACGATGCATCAGCTGTATCGATCTGCTGGTCGGCTCTCTGCGGATGTCACTGATGCTTAGCCTCCGGCCATGGAAACTAAGCCTGCTTTTTACTCTGCAGTGTATTTCCTATTTGTTGATTTGGAGGGGATGGTGGTTTTGGTATTAGTCGATGTTGGAGCCAGCCCTGTCCGCGCCCTCTGTACGAATGCGCGTGCAGTAGAGGCTAACCAGGTCAGAGGGTGTAGAGGGCATATTGGACTGCAATTGTTGAATATGTAGAAGCACGTACAGGAACAGCTTTTGATCAACTCAACGTGTTTAGCCACATATTGGAGGAGATGAGCCAAAACCACCTACATGCCTACTGCCACAGGTATTTGTAGCCCTAGGGTGTTGTAAATCGACGCTGCTGCTGTTCCTCGATGTGTCTGTATTTAAACAGTGTCACACTGGCAGGTTGCTGACTAGATAGTAAAAAGAAGAGCCTTGTTCAAAAATGTATTCATACAGCTCTGAGGAAAGGAAGGCTGCATGTCTTCCTCCATGCTCTTTGTTTGGTCTAAGATGTGTTGGTAATTCCCGGCTCTTATCAGTCCCCTTATCCTTTTGTCCCTCCTTGGATACAGTCTGTCCATGGGTTGGGACTGAGGGTTTGCTGTGATGTTGCAGGCCGAGTCAATGAGCAAATCTGGGGTTCACTCATGATATAATAAATGTTCCAAAAAACAGTTAATGGTCCATTCAAAAGAGAGCATGCAGCCATAATATGCAATTTTTAGGCCGCTTAATCATGACCAACCAGCGGTACTATAATGGTTATTGGTTGGTGATAGCTGACAAACTCTAACCCCATGATGCTGTTAAGGTGTATCAATGGTTGGTTCATATACTGCAGACCCTGCTGATGAAGTATTGTAAAACAAACTGCAGCACAAATCACAACCTGTGTTTATCCTTAATGGAACCAGAACTGCAAGCAATAAATTGCAGCTAAAACAAGTAAAACAATGCACCCAACAGCCTTTTCTTTTTAGAAGATGATGTATAGACTCTTCACTTCTTCCTGTGACATCAGCCGTTAGAGCAAACGGTGCAGACTGGCAGAAAGTAGAGATAATAAAGTAGCCATAATTAAGTGCTTTGTTTTGAAGCCCAACAGGTTCCAGAGGGGAGAGGATGTTTATCTTATTGCTGGAAGAGGATGTTTTAATATTTCCTGAAAAGAGCAGAATCTCTGTTTCTAAACAAGCCACTATTATGGAAGAAGCAAAGCTTAAGGTTTGGAGTAAAAATGTATTAAGGCAGCAAGTAAAAAGAAAACATTTTACTAGCTATTCTAGCTGAAATAAAATATATTTATATACATTACATATACATACACACTGCTGTCATTTAAGTTATATAAGCTATATTCGCTTGCAAAAAAAATAGCTTGTTGAAATGGCATCGATATCTTTCCGATGAGTCTGGATCTAAACTGGACTTTATTATATTTCACACAATTAATAATAATTTTCCATATATCAAAGAGATTGTGTGGCATGCAGAGATATGTGTGAATCATTTTCCAAGACTAATTTTAAATATATCTGCTCTCATTGAGCTATTGAGATTAGGAAGCAAAAAGGGGCCCTATAAAGTGATGAGCATCCAGTCCAGATACGGACTGACGTACAAGTTGGCACAAACGGTCGGTTCATCACTAGTAACCATGTTGCAATGGAGATGCAAATCCCACAGGCGCTGGGATGGTGAGCCCCAGTCAAACAGTGCTTTAGCCCGGCCAGTATAGTATAATGGAAGAACAAGACAAATCATTCTAACTATGTGTACTTTATTGTTTAATTTCTTTTAAAATAATCTTTTTCTGGTTCTTTGGGAAAGTGGACAACAGGTTGAACTACAACTTGTGTAGAATTCCATCAGGCATCCGTTACATTACAACATTAGTTGTGATGCAAGTTAGTAAAGTTAAATAATAAGGCCCTTAGTGCATTTGAGTGCTTCACAATAGAGCCATAACTTTCCCATGCAAATGGTTAAATTCATCTCTCTGACTATGCAAATCAGAAGTTGATGAAAGGTTCATGGTTGTTGGGTGCCTGACGTCGACAGTCTGGTGACTTTAAATGGCATCCTGCTCAGAATGCAAAGATTTCTCTTTAGCCTCTGCAGACCTTGGAAAGTCTTGAAGGATTTTGAGGGATGATGAGGATTAGAAACGCAAAAACAAAGAACAGTGAATGAGCACAAATGTAAGACACATGAGCTAAAATGGGCAGCTTTTAGTAGCATGTTGAGTAGGCCCCTATGGAGTCTTGGATCAGATACACTTTAATTCCAAGCCATTCCCTGTGAATGCAGAGCTACGGGTCATTGAGGGGTGAAGCGTCTTGCTCATTGATGTCTATGGACTGCAGACACCGGGGAACGAACCCAGGAGCTTCTGACTGAGCGAGTAAAACCCTGTGGCCATGAGACCCTCCTGTAACCCCCAGGACTGTAACTCCTTCTGGCCATGAGACCCTCCTGTAACCCCAGTACTGTAACTCCTTCTGTTCCTCCACCAACACTTGGGCCATAAAATGACAAATTCCCCCAGTTGGTTGGAGGTGCAATTTCAGTGAACTGGTCTGGTGTGTCTCAGCTGGTGTCTCAGCTGGTTATGCGTTTACTCGCTCCTGTGCAGTGCATTATCTCTGCAGCCGTTGTGTGAAGCTCAGGGGGAATGATAATGGACGATGTAGCAGACAATGACCAATGGGTTGTTGAAGTCTTTTACATCTTATTTTAATAGTGTGCTATTAAGTTGAAATTACAGATACAAAATTATTTCACAAACATAATTGATTTGTTTGATATTTGAAGGGTTTACCGTATGAATGTAACGTATCCTCTGGTACTTCTTACTTCTTGTCCACCCTCTGTGTCTGTATTTGTGTTATTGATCACAGAATCGTTAGTCATCCCTTGTTCCTTTTCCTCTTCTCCCCAGACTCCCAGCGCTCCCATCTCTCCTCCTTCACCATGAAGCTGATGGACAAGTTCCACTCTCCCAAAATCAAGAGGACGCCGTCCAAGAAGGGCAAGCTGCTGCAGCCCGAGCCCGCGGTCAAGAGCGCAGAGAAACCCGTCAACAAGGTATTGAAAGGCCTGTGTTCTGCGTCGTGTGTTTAACATGTTAGTACTGTTAGCACAGTTCTGTGAGTACTGTGGGGCAGAAGACCCGACTGTTCCCTGACTATTCTCAGTGGTTGTTTACCTTTTTAATAAAGGACGCTAGGTTTCCTGGCCTGTGCTTCGGGTAGGCCCTTACACTGTGTATGTGCATGTGTGTGTGTGTCCCCTTCCTTGTTGGTTCCCACACCGTCACACAGGCCTTGTGACCGCTGGCCGTGTGAGACGGCAGGTGGCCGGACACATGACACCAATGGAACCTGGAGGTTTTGTGAATGGACTGTTGCTGCTTTTAGTTGTTGCTTTAAAGCCCTTCTTCAGTGTGACCATCTCCTGACCCTATGGAGAAGACACTGCTCGCTTAAAGGCTCCTGGTGCAGTGAACGTGTGATTCTCATGCTACTAGGTGAATAGATGATGGATAGTGGGATGAGTAGTTGGGGCTCATTCAGACCAAATCAGGCATTGCAGCAATTAGCGCAGACTGCTGAGGCGATGTCACTTCATGGCCGTTTGTGGACGTCATGTTGTGAACTTCACCCCCCCTCATGGGTTGTCCAGCTCTGGAGAGAACGACACGGCGCCCATCTGCCTCTCCTCTAACAAGGTTCTCCTTCCCGTAGTGGGGGGTTATATCTCTATATATATATCTATATATATATATAGATATATATACATACAATATTTACATAAAACGCCCAGATGGATCAGGTTGATTTCATTTCAACAGTTTTCCCGAGCATTTATGGGCTACGCAAACTTCAATCCAGACAAAAAAATAATCCACGGACCACCAAAGTAACGTTTGACATTTTAATTAAAATCAACTTAAAATGACTCAACTCAATAACTTCCATTGTTTGTATCTTAGGGCTGTACACAGAGCCCAACACGCGATAAGAGCAGCCAGCCTACAGCCACAGCCTAACCATGGACAATATGCCATTACCTCTATTATTAATAATACAGCTATAGCACAACACATCCCTCTCACTGCCTGGAGAGACACAACGCCACATACACTACAGGCGCGCAGGTGATTTAAGCGTGTACGTAAAGGAGCTGGAGTGAGTGGGTAGTGGGGCTGCAGGCAGCGCCCCACGCTTTTAGCGGCTCTAGCACGCTAATGACAAGCATTAGGCTACGTTTTTTCATGAATCATTAAACTTTCCGTCGCTGAAATCAGCGTGGCCTCCACCTCTGTTCATTTGAAGCTTTGATGGCATGGTGTGTGTTTCACCGTGGTCACTGAATCAAGCTGCTTCATATCACGTCGTTCATATCACGTCAAAGTGGAAAGCTCAAGTTAGCATTCAAGGCGTGTCCTGTCCTCGAGCCAAATCTGTGCAAGAAGAATATAAAGAGGAATAAAAACACTTTGCAGCTCTTGGTTGGCCTGTGTATGGCAATACTGATACAAGATTCCACTATCTGTCTTATTGTGTTTGCTTGTCTATTTTTGGGTAGTATTCAAATTCTTTGTCTTACCTTTGTTACTCTAACTCTTTTGTGCTCATCGTTACTACTGTGTGTATTGGTAGAACTTGGATGACCCTTGTCTTGTCGTAATAAATTCTATGTACAGAAGGACAACGGTGCTGCACAGTGTTGCCAGATTGGGTGGGAAGTCTGGCCTAATCTGGCAACAACCCTTCTGTAACGCGGACCCTCTCCTTTGCAGAAGGTGAGTCGACTGGAAGAGCAGGAGAAGGACGTGGTGAGTGCCCTGCGCTACTTCAAGACCATCGTGGACAAGATGGTGGTGGAGAAGAAGGTGCTGGAGATGCTCCCCGGCTCGGCCAGCAAGGTCCTGGAGGCCATCCTGCCTCTGGTGCAGGTGGAGGCCCGGACGCAGCACAGGTCAGCCTCTCCTCCTCCCAGTGACCCTGTGTGTCCCCGTTCTTCTCCCTCTATTTTAAAGTCACACATAACATACTCCCAAGTTGAGGTTGATATTAAGCATAAAGTGAAGTTGAAGGAGACATTTATTTTCATTTCCAGTTCTAGAATGCTGGTCTGAAGCAGCCGCCTGGTCTCCTATTCCTCTAGGGGTTGATGGGCGTGGCGGTAATATGATAATGAGCTTGTTTGATTGACGTCCCTCTGTCAGTCTGATCTCCCAGATGTGGCTGAGGGGTGAGCTTATTGATCCATGAGGCTGTTCTCTCTGCTCTGTAGGCTTGGTTTATACTTAATAGCGACTGTTTGTTCCAATTAAAGAGCAACATTCCCATTTCCACTGTGCAGAAGCACAAAAAGCTGTGTTTATATCCCCTGTAGTAGTGAAATCTTTACCATGTAAACCATGTAAATCTACTTACAAGTCAATTTTATTTTAGGCATATAAAGCACATATGGTCACACTGCAAGTTATTCACTTATTACAGCAACAATATCAGGAACCTGTATGCATTCTTTGTTTGAATGAGTTCTGGGTAGCTATTAAAGGGTGATGCAGGGTAAACCTACATCAGTCTCTGTCTCTACTTCCTCATTGTACTTTGACTAGTTGTGTGTGGAGTTGGTAGGGAGGGTGCCATTGGACCAGTCATTTCTTGTGATTGTGGTCAGTCTTGTGGGACAATGAAACAAGTAAGATTGGTCAGCCTTTTTTTAGCACCATTGGTTTGGTGAGGTCAGTATAAAAAGTACCAAAATAATCCTTCCGTTTACCCCCAGATCCAGAGATTTATCGATTGATACATAAATATTTTGACCATTTGTACTAGATACAAAATCACAGATTTGGGTTATCTGGGACTTTATCTGAATTCACAGCATTGAGTTTCTGAAAAACTCTCAAAAAAATCGATATTTTTAGAACTATTTGCCTTCCTAAAGGAAGGTATAGGATTTGAAATATTCAAATGAAATGGTGCAATATGAGATGTTGTCTGGTTTTGCAGTGGCTATACACAGGTGGGATGTGATAAGATAGGAGTAGAGAGATAGACTCAACAGCCTGGTAGTATTCCTGAAGTGTCACACAGTGCAGTCGGGTATTTCCCCAGTGCGATGTTTAACCTGACTGCTGCTCTCACTCATTTGTTTGTCTTACACTTCTTTCTCACCATGTAGTAGAATACACTGACTTGGTTGATTGGTCTCTCCCTCTCCCTTGCTCTCCCTCTCTCTCGCTCCCTCTCTCTCTCTCTCTCCCTCACACTCTCTCCCTCCCTTGCTCGCTCCCTCGCTCTCTCCCTCTCCCTTGCTCTCCCTCTCTCTCTCTCCCTCACACTCGCTCTCGCTCTCTCCCTCGCTCTCTCTCGCTCTCTCTCTGTCTGAGCTTGGATGTGTTGGAACCTCTCTCCCTTTTCTACCCTTTTGTATCCGCCACATCCATCAGTGCCTTCTCTGGCATGGAGGCCAGAGATGTGGGTGTGTTTTCCCTGGTTGGTCACTGGGAGCATCAACTTTGACTCACCAAAGAGCTCATTTGCGCAAGTGTTCGTGTGTATTGATTTTTGGTTTGCTCCTATAGATTTGTTATATTATTCATCGGTCCTATAATATTAACTGCTCTATATATATATTTTAAAGTTTTCAGAAGAAGAATAGCGTATTTGGCATGGTATGGAGCATCCCCTATCCTTTACTACAGTCTCTTCACGCCTCCTTCCTGTATGAGCGTTGTTCTGCATAGCTGGAATGGGAGCCGTGTTGGGGCAGGCGTGGTGAATGTTCCTTGGCGTGTGGAGACAGGAACCAGAGACACACCCTGCAGCCAGCGGGCCTCCAGCACTAGTGACTAGAGCACCTCCACCACACCTCCTTTGTCCTGATTCCTGATGCATTCTTTAGTTGAGCCACACACCAGACTGGGCTGGGCCCCGGGCCACGCCAAAGGGTTTCCTTGTGTACTGGTTTTGTTTACCAGATAACCCTGCTCAAGAGGTGGATGTTACCTAGTTATCCAGTACCGCCTTTCTGTTGTTCTTAATTATTTATAGTTATTAGATATTTATGTCTAAATTGGTTTGTCATATTTATAATGTTTTTAATTTCCCTTTTCTCCAAACACTCATACTCATACATGCATACTCATACTGATACACTCATACTCATACTTATATACACACACACACTTTCCAGTTCTGCGCTGTCCTCGTGTCACAACCGAGTGTACCAGAGTCTGGCCAACCTCATTCGCTGGTCCGACCGGGTGATGCTTGACGGCATCGACCTGGAGGACAAGGAGAACGTGGTGGCCGTCACCACCGTCATCAAGGCGGTGCTGGACGGAGTCAAGGTGAGTCCCTCAGATCACTCAATCAGGATAGAGATGATGGATCAGAAATGATTTGAGAGCGATCAGAAATCTCAATTGGCTCAAACAGAGTCACCGGTGTAGCAGATACTATAACAGCACATCTTACTCACTAACAGCTGATGGATGGCTATGCCATTACTGAAAAATTGCACTGAATTTTGAATCTTGCCTAAAGCATCTTTGAAGTTGCTTTAGGCAAGATTAAAAGTGTCCAGGATCACTGAAGGGAAACAAACAATGACTTCACGTATCATAACTCGGGGCCCTCCCTACATGACTGTTGTATGTGTGCATCTGCTGTGTGATCAGGAGCTGGTCAAACTGACCATCGAGAAACAGGAGCAGCCCTCGCCCACCACCCCCAACAAACCAGCCCCCCCCACCCCCCCGGCAGAGAGGTGAGTCGGGGCCCTTGGCAACACGCTGGTGTGCCTCACACATCCTGCCCACATTCAGACAGACGCAAAACATGTTCATCCTCCTGTCTGTCCCTCCAGCATGGCGTCATCCGAGGTGTCCCTGACGGACCAGGAGCCTGAGGTCACCATCCTGGCCCCCGCCCCAGAGACGCCTTCAGAGGCAGCGTCTGACGCAGCAGAGGACGACGTGGCCCCGCCCAAACCCCCCCTCCCTGAGGCCAAGATGGCGGAGCTGAGGTGAGAAGCATGTGCAACTCTAGAGGAATGTGGGGATTGATTCGCTCTAATCCTATTGATCTTTAAATGCATTTCTAGGTTTGTATTCATTGGGATTAATGCAACATATTTAAATGGTTGGTTTGTTTGTTTGTTTTTCGGTCAGGTGACTCGTTAGGGTTAGTGTTGACTTGTATGTTAGTGGATCATTTAAACTGTCAGATCAATGGTCTCTTTTCCGTTCAAATCCCTTTTATATATTTTTCATCCTTTCCTTCCATTCAGGGGTAATATTTTGTGAACTTGATTGAATTGTGGCTAATGGCTACAAAAAATATCTAAAATAAAAAATCCCCCTCTAAAAATGTGCTTAGTTTCTTCTCGTAATGCGATCTTGGATTTCATCCAGTTAGTATTTCAATGCATCTTTCTTAGATATAGATATTAACAGCTAATCACAAATGTAACATTTTGATTGAGTCTGTTAGATATGTGTGGTAACAAAACCATGATGACACATCATGGCTATCATGATGACATCATGGCTATCATGATGATATCATGGCTAGTGTATGAGAGTATGAGGTGGATTCAATGATCTGTGTCTGATCCCGTTAAGTAAGAAACTGTGGTCATGCAGGGTGTAACAGTCAGCGATCTCTCCCCACCTGAGCCAACGCTTACTTACAGTTCCAGGTTGTCTCATTTATATGGAATATCTTTCTGGTCTGAATTGTGATCAAACAATATGTGCATGCTATCTAGGCATCTTAAAATTCATGACCTCTATTCCATCTCCTTGTTTGCTCTCTGTGGTCGTCTGCTGGCTTTTCATAGCCTACAGTACAGAATTCACACATGATGATAAAATCATGCGTGATGATTATGAATTTGATCATACATGACAAAAGGTTTCGATAAAGTTAGAAGTTAGTAAACCTCCGTTCCACCCTGACCTGGTGGTCTGTCTCTTCCTCTCTTCCTCTGCTCTGTGTCTCCATGTGTCTGTCTGGGGTCTGCGTTCTGACCACAGAGCTCAGTTGAGTGCTGACGCTGGCCAGAGGAGGTCCACACAGAAGGAGAAGTATGTTGGCCAATGGGATCACACCTTTCCATAGCGACCAGTCATACTGCCCTCATCCAAAAATCCTGCTTCTCCCCCCTCACAAAAAACAAACAAATCCAGCCTCTCGATTGGATGAGCGTGCTTTGACCCGCATGTTTGATTGGCCCCATCCCAAAGTGAAGCCTTACCTCATCCAATCAGAAGAGGACCAGTCCAGTGCATGAGTGTGTTCTTTGTTTCCCCACTGATGTTTGTCATGGCCCATGCTGCTACTCGGAATGAACTCGGTTGGAGAAGTTTGATACGCAAGAAACGTTTTTTTTTTTTGTCTGACGCTAACACAGGCCATACACATCCTGTCGTAACCCGTGTCCAAGAGACGTTATGTGTGTGTGTGCGTGTTCATGTGTAAGTGTGCGTCCCATGGGATTGTGAGGATGCTGGTGTGTGAAGGCGTCCAGCCCTGATGTGACGCTCTCTCTCCCCAGTCCCCCGCCCGCCCTGCCTCCCAAGAAGCGTCAGTCCGCCCCATCGCCCACCAGGGTGGCGGTGGTGGCTCCCATGAGCCGCGGCTCCAGCCTGCCCTGCAGCGTACACAGACAGGTAACACACAGACAGGTAACACACAGACGGGTAACAGACACTGAGGTAACACACACTGAGGTAACACACACTGAGGTAACACACACTCAGTCAAGGTCGTGTGGTAGGAGGGGATTGTATCCGTGAAGAAGAAGAAGTTATTTCGGGTCAGCTGACGGAACATTCATGACAACGTTGTAATGAAAGGCATATGTCCTTGATGTAATCTTGAGAAAGCGTTGCATAATATCATTTTGCTGGAATGGGAATGCAATCCTGGCGTAGGGTTGCCGCCTCAGTGTGTTCAAAAGGGTTTTCAGCCACCCAGCCTCACCCCATAGTCATTCAATTGGTGATGCATCTGTTTCAGCATTCTTTAATTGAAGCCAATCCATGCGTGGGCTGAGAACATCAGGGAACACACGCATGCTCAGAGACAATGGTCCAGGTTACTGAGACTGCTCATGAGAAAAGTGAGCAGCGGTGCACCGATCCATCTCTCTCATTGGAACACAATGTCTTTGATGGATTATATGGCTTCTCTTTTGGTATCTTTATATGACCTGTGGACATGATAGTGTAGTGGCTAGGGTGGTCAACTGTCCTTCGACTGTCCACAGCCTCTCAGTAGGCATCTACAATGCCCTGTCAGTCATGTTGAAATGTCTCCTACTATCTACTCAGGACCATGGCTAAAAGGTGCTGTGGGCCAGACGTTGTCTGGGCCGTGTTGTGATCGTCCTCTTCCCTTCCCGTACAGCCACACGACTATGAGCAGGAGTTCCTCCAGAGGCGTTTCTCCGGGGGCAGCCAGTCGTACGGGGGCGAGTCCCCGCGCCTCTCGCCCTGCAGCAGCATGGGCAAACTCAGCAAGTCTGAGGAGCAGCTGTCGTCCCTGGAGCAGGACAGCGGCCAGTGCTCCCGCAACACCAGCTGTGAGACGCTCGGTAGGACACACCCCCAGGACGTCCAGAGTGCATTCAGCAGTACAGTAGGCCCAGCACTGTTAGTGACGTACAGTAGGCCCCAGCACCCCGTCACTGTTAATGACGTACAGTAGGCCCCAGCACCCCGTCACTGTTAATGACGTACAGTAGGCCCCAGCACCCCGTCACTGTTAATGACGTACAGTAGGCCCCAGCACCCCGTCACTGTTAATGACGTACAGTAGGCCCCAGCACCCCGTCACTGTTAATGACGTACAGTAGGCCCCAGCACCCCATCACTGTTAATGACGTACAGTAGGCCCCAGCACCCCGTCACTGTTAATGACGTACAGTAGGCCCCGTCCAGCACGTCACTGTTAATGACGTACAGTAGGCCCCAGCACCCCGTCACTGTTAATGACGTACAGTAGGCCCCAGCACCCCGTCACTGTTAATGACGTACAGTAGGCCCCAGCACCCCGTCACTGTTAATGACGTACAGTAGGCCCCAGCACCCCGTCACTGTTAATGACGTACAGTAGGCCCCGTCCAGCACCGTCACTGTTAATGACAGGATGGTACTCTGATAGGATAAGGACCAAAATGTCTTTGAAATTCTCATTTAGAAGTTGAGAGTAATAATAACTGTTAATTTGGTCTTATTTACAAACCATGATTGGCAGATATACTGACAATATAAATAATAAAACTTGAGTTAATATGATGGTCCCATGATGTGTCCCTCCTCTCTCCCAGACAACACGGAGAACTACGACCCGGACTACGACTTCCTCCACCAGGACCTGTCGGCCGGGGACCCCCTGCCCCAGGTCCCGGCGGCCGGCTGCCTCAGCCCCCTCCCCGAGTCCCACCACGAGTCCTCCTCCTCCCCCGTCCCGGGACAGCACCCCACGCACCCCCGCTTCAGTGCCCCGCCCCCGCAGCACGCGCCCGAGTACTGGACCCCGCAGCCCGCCAAGCCCAACCCCCTGGCCCGCGTCAGCGCGCCGCCCGCCCTGCCCCAGAAGAAACGGCGCAGCGCCCAGGCCTCGCCCTACCCCGACGGGATGGGGGCGCGGCTGCTGTACGAACGCTACCCCTCGCAGTACGACAACCTGTCGGAGGAGGAGCTCACCCCCACGCCGCCCTTCCCCCTCTTCTCGCCCATCTCGCCCATGCCCCAGAGCAACGGGGGGGCCTTTGTGGCGCAGTACCTGGCCAGCGAGCACGGAGACCGGCCCTCCAGCCCCCCGCCGCTGCCCGAGAAGAAGAGCAAACACAGTGAGTAGAGGAGGCAGACTGAGGCGTTAGTGTGGGACGTGGTAAACAGTGAGTAGAGGAGGAGGACTGAGGCGTTAGTGTGGGACGTCGTAAACAGTGAGTAGAGGAGGACTGAGGCGTTAGTGTGGGACGTGGTAAACAGTGAGTAGAGGAGGAGGACTGAGGAAGAGCGTTAGTGTGGGACGTGGTAAACAGTGAGTAGAGGAGGAGGACTGAGGAAGAGCGTTAGTGTGGGACGTGGTAAAGGGTTCATGTGGTATACGTGGTAAAGGGTTTATGTCACCATCTCAGTGCAGTGAGTTAGTGTGGGGCGTGGTAAAGGGTTTATGTCACCATCTCAGCGCAGTGAGTTAGTGTGGGGCGTGGTAAAGGGTTTATGTCACCATCTCAGTGCAGTGAGTTAGTGTGGGGCGTGGTAAAGGGTTCATGTCATCATCTCAGTGCAGTGAGCCATTGCCCAGACGTCTCTGGTCATTTTGAGCACTGACTGCGTTACAGGGCAGCTCACTCTGTGAATGGAGGCAGGAAGTGAACCCCCGGATGTGCTACAATGGGCTCTCTAGGCCCGGCCAGAGGGCAGCGTGAGCTCACTTCCTGTCCACGCCCGCATCACATTATTGCCTCTACTTGCGTACATGTCATCTCATTCACTTGCGTACACATGCCAAAAATAGAAGGTGGTTCCCCTACTATGATCTCCATTAGTTGCGTGTGAATTAATTTAGTGTGTCTTTAGTTCTACTTTGCTTAGTGTAGAACGGACCCAGAGCCCAGCTGAAGCTCATCCTCCTCCTCCTCCTCCTCCAGTCCTCCAGTACATGCAGTTCGTGGAGGACTACTCGGAGCCGCAGCCCTCAGTCTTCTACAAGATGCCGCAGAGCGAGAGCATCTATGAGCAGCGCAACAAGCGCTTCCAGGAGGTGTGCGGCTTCAACGACTCCTTCAGCAGCACCGACTCGGTGCACGAGCCCGTGCTGCCGCCCGCCCTGCCGCCCAAACAGAGGCAGCTGGTAAGAGCTCACACACACACTGACACCACCGTCTGTAAGAGCTCACACACACTGACACCACCGTCTGTAAGAGCTCACACGCACTGACACCACCGTCTGTAAGAGCTCACACACACACTGACACCACCGTCTGTAAGAGCTCACACACACTGACACCACCGTCTGTAAGAGCTCACACGCACTGACACACCGGACAGCTGGTAAGAGCTCACACACACACTGACACCACCGTCTGTAAGAGCTCACACACACACTGACACCACCGTCTGTAAGAGCTCACACACACTGACACCACCGTCTGTAAGAGCGCACACACACTGACACACCGGACACACACTGACACACCGGACAGTGTATGGACACTCTCTTCAGTAGATGAGATGTATCTGTGAAAGGGCTGGTCAGCCGTCTGGGTTCATCACGGATGTGTCACCTGTTCTAGTGTCAACTAAATACCAGTTAGTGTATTTGGTTCCTGGCGCATCGATTCTGTGAGTTGAAGTGGAACCCTACGGAGATCAGGGGTCTTTCATTCGGGGAGAGAGAGAAAGGCAGATGGTGTGTGGGAGACGCCTCGTCCACCACCCGCACCGGTTGCTCTTGTTACGTCATTTCCTGGCTTGTAGCACTTGTAGCACTTCTAGCGTTCTTGTTTCTCTCTGTGGGCATCGCTACACGACCAGTCGGTCGTGCTTCAAGAAATGCTGCAAGAAAGCTGGGAGATTTCCCACGTTGCAACTGGTGCGGGTGGTGGACGAGGCTTCTGGAACACACCAAGAGTTTGAGACGCAGACCGTCTGACACCTCTCTGGAAGCGTCTCTCCTCACATCTGATTGGCAGCACACCGTATTGGACGGATTCAACAATAAATATTTCTCGAGGCTTGCTTCATGTAGGGCCCTTTGAACGCTTCATTTACTCACAAGTAAGAAAGACCGGAAAAGATTATTCTCCTGGCTTGCAAAACTGCAATTCCACCAGTATCCATGTTGTCACTCACATGTTCTCTCTCAGGGTGTTCTGTATCTCCCTGTTGTTTAATCTCTCTCTGTCTGCACATCTGTCCGTCGTGTGTTGATGTTCAGCTGTGGTTTGGGGTCAGGGCTGGACCTTATCGGCCCCACATTCAGCACTCATCTTAATCCGTGAGCTGGGTCGGGCTAATTGGTCAGATGGTGTTGAGGCTGATTCAGTCCCAGAGGTGGGAGAACACACACACACCCACAGTGGGAGAGATGAACACACACACATCCACAGTGGGAGAGATGAACACACACACATCCACAGTGGGAGAGATGAACACACACACATCCACAGTGGGAGAGATGTGAGACGATGGCTTTTTAACCTGTAATGTGCAGCGATGTTGACATTATTGCCATGGACAGATGGGCCAAGAAATCTTATTTGTGAGAGGAGGTGGTTGAAGCCTGGTCATGAAGCACCCTCTGCCATCCCTGCTGTGGAGGTACAGGGCTACTGTCAGCCAGTGAATATACACAGTTGATATATGTATATATAAAAATGTGTTGCCGCTGTAAGCCTAATCTGGCCTCATGTTTGGGGCCTGATGAGCTGGTGGGCCCAGCAGAATAACCCTGTTCGCCTCCTCCTTAAATCCGTGTACCAGGCTTACACGCTTAACGTTATACAGGGCGCTTGTTTTCCTCCCTCAAAGTAATTTTGTGTGTGTGTGTGTGTGTGTGTGTGTGTGTGTGTGTGTGTGTGTGTGTGTGTGTGTGTGTGTGTGTGTGTGTGTGTGTGTGTGTGTGTGTGGCCTCGTTTCTATAATGATTCAGAGTTGTAAGAGGGCTTAGAGGAGAGACCGCCACATCAAATAAGTATGTGACCTGTGGAGATCACTTGACCTTGGGGTGATTGTGTCGCTCCAGGAACAGAGTGCTTCTTAATAGAATAACACTTTTATTCGTACTGTGAACCACTTCAGCAACAACAGTCGTTTAATGGAGTCGTTTACTGGCTGCCTCTTTCAGCTTTTCTCCAACACGCCTTTCTAACCCTCTTTGCTACTGAACTTTTGATCAAATGGACTCTGAGCTTCCTTTATACTGGCCAGCTCTGATCTGATGATCTGGAGTGTCTTCATGTCTGTTTCCAGACAACGTCCAAAGCATCAGGGAGAGAGAGACTGTCCACCCGCCCGGAGAGAGACATGTACCCACCAAATCATATTATTCCGGTTCCTCTCCAGTCTCGTGATGGAAACGTCCTTAACGCTCACTGTGAATTCTCTTCTCCTTTGCATTTCCCTTCACCCACGGTAGATCTAGACGGAAGCTCTCGGGAGCTCTCAGACCATGACCTGATCTGTTCACACATGGGCTCAGTCGGACGTTACACACACTTTGTTCTAGGGAGGCTGCAGGGAATGACAGTCCTCTTATACAGCTCCTCCGGTAACGTCTGGAGGAGTTCAGGGTTGCACGTGTGAACAGGGCTTTGTTTTCTCTTTTTTTCCTCTGTCCTTTTAAAAGCACACATTCAGCTTCTGCTTCCTTAACCAGTTTTGTCCCTTCTCTCTCTCTCTCTCTCTCTCTCTCTCTCTCTCTCTCTCTCTCTCTCTCTCTCTCTCTCTCTCTCTCTCTCTCTCTCTCTCTCTCTCTCTCTCTCTCTCTCTCTCTCTCTCTCTCTCTCTCTCTCTTCTCTGCGGTTTCTTCTTTCTCCTTGCCCTTCTCTGTCTCTTCTCTTTTGCTTTCCCCCATCTTTTTAGGCTTCCCACTCTTCCTCTCCTTCCTCCTCTTCCTCCTCCTCCCTCTCCTGCCACCTCCAGCCGTCGCTGGTGGCCATGGAGGAGGCGGGCACTGGGCTGGGCCTCAGCATGTCCGTCTCTAACTCCTACCTGATTGGCCAGGCTGCCTTGACCACACCAACGGTGAGTGCCGTCCTCTCTGGCCCGTCCTGGTCCCTGGCCTGTCACCCAAAGGGCTGTTGAGCTGTGTGTGTGCTGCCTGCCTGGTGCTGTGAAGTGCATCCTCCTTACCTTGTTGGGATCAATGGCGTCTAGGGGTTCATTGTTCTGCGTGGTTCTCCTCCACCGTGTTTGACTGTGTGAGGTTTATTTGAACTCCTTTGCCCTCCCTGTGCTTATTGCTGGTAGAATGGGTGCACCATGTACTTATGTATGTGGCCGTTTGGTCCCTTCTGAGATGCGTTGTTGGCGTATGCGTGTCCATGTGGTGTTTTTTTGTCAGGCAATGGTTTGCTAACCCACACCTATTCTCAGACGGAAAGGATGGAGGAAGGAGAGCGAGAATGGGTCAGTTGGGTCAGACAAAGGAAGCCATTAGTGTATATATATATATATATATATATATATATATATATATATATATATATATATATATATATATATATATATATATATATATAAAGCACACGTAGTCCATTGAATATCATTTAAAGACCCAGAAAGTTTCAGGACATCTTTGAGTCTTGCTGCTGCAAAACTCTTTTTCTTTAATGAATTGAATTAATGAATTGAATGAATGAATTGGCTTTGCAGGGTTTAATGAACTCCCAGAGCGACCGGTGGAGTGTAGCTCTGTCTATAGGCTGGAGGCTCTTTTAGCTGCGGCTCTGGGAGGTTGACCCCGCTGACCCCTGGCTGTGTGGGGTCACGGCTACCAGTGGCGTGCGTCGTTCCCTTAAGGATCATGGTTGGGGGGACGGAATGTGGCAACAGATGGAAGCTGATGGAAAACACACATTCCTGATCCTGCTGCCCTTCCTCCTCCTCCTCCAGTCTCCTCCTCCTCCTCCAGTCTCCTCCTCCTCCTCCAGTCTCCTTCTCCTCCTCCAGTCTCCTTCTCCTCCTGATCTTCTTCAACACCCACTGTGTCTGTGTGTTCCTGCCCTTACCACATATTGTTGCCCCATCCCTGTCAACTCCTCCACCCCAAGCCTTCTGCCACCCCACCCTAGAAATCCCTTGACCCCCCCCCCTATCCTCGCTGTCAGGTTAGCCTTCTGTACAGCCCTCATGCTAGCTGGGGGAGAACAAGGGACTATCAGGAATGGATGAATGATGGTAGGAACTAGTCCGGCACGGGTGTTGGCATGTCGGGTTGAACACATGAAATAGTCTCGTCTATTGTTTTGTTTTGATGTGACTGACACTGTCTCTTAACTAGATTAGCGCTAACTTCCCCCAACGCCAGTTACAACAGAGCAGTATTTATCAGTGATCTGTGTGATGTATGCTGAGCTACGGGCCGCTATGCTTGAGACAGAGCTGGTATTTACAACGCGTTGCAGCACGTTTCAGAGGGCCTTTCTCCTGCCAGGCATCTCTACACACACACACACACACACACACACACATACACGTACACACACGCACGCATAAACACACACACACACACACACACACACACAAACGCACACACACGCATAAACACACACACACATACACACACACACACACGTACACGCTTGCATAAACACACACACACACACACGTACAAACACGTACACATGTACACACTTTTGAATCAGGACCTGGCCTGTGCATTACCATGTGTGCATTACCATGTGTGCGCTTACACTTTTGAACAGAGCCAAAAGTCTCAGTCTGATATTGTCTGGCAAAGGTTTTGGGTGGTATGTCAAGTCTGTTTCTACTGAGGGCTATAGTTACTATAGTTACTATAGTTACTATAGACTGGGTGTACCTGGTATAGTTAGACCTGCTATAGTTACTATAGACTGGGTGTACCTGGTATAGTTAGACCTGCTATAGTTACTATAGACTGGGTGTGAGTGAGGAGATGTTGAAGGAGGAGATGTACTTCGTTTTCTTGGTAATATTTCCAAACCTTTTTTTCCAATCTGCTCCCCTCTCTCCCGCTGTCTTTGTTTAACACTTTTGATTCTAATTCCTCCTAAACTATAATTTTTTTTCCTGCTTTCATTCTTTTAACCAATCACAGAGTTTGGACCGGGTGGCCTTGACCAATGCCACTGTTCTGGATGGCAGCGGGGGCGGGCCCAACGGTTCACTGGCCGGCTCATTGGGCTCTGTGGCTGTCTGTCTTCCTTCCGAGTCCTCTCTCACTGACTCTCTCCACACCTCAGCGGTGAGATCATAGTACAGATAAATCCCATCAGGACCGAGGGAGTGAAGAGAACGACAACGCATGTGTCAGGAAAGAGGAGGAGAAGGAAAAGAAGCGACAGCCCCTTTATGAATGTATAACAATATGTTTACACTAGTATAGCACCTTTTAACACTTGAGACCTTTTAACCTCTAGCTATTACTTAGTTTGAAGTCTTGTCTGACGTTGACTTGAAAACAACGTGACTCATCGGCTTACAGGCATCTTGTTGTCATAATCACCGGTATCACCCGCTGCTCCCTGATCTCCTCTTACAGAACCCTAGCGCTGGTCTTTAACTACATGTGTTGTTTGTTTCTCCCCCGCCTTTCAGTTCCAACTAGCATTACTTAGTATGCACCCTGTTGCCACCTGCTGGTCGTGAGGGGTAGTTAAACAATAGATGCCCCCTTGCCGTAGCAGTAGGCTACTTCTATCCTTTGCCACACGTTTCCCTCCCGCCTGACGTCCGTCCCACCCTCGGCCCGCCCCCCCCTCACGCTGGTGGTGTGTGTCCTGTGTCCCGTAGAGCGAGGGCGCGTGTGACCAGGGCGGGGAGGGCGATTACGTCAGCCTGTACTCCAGCCAGGCCAATGGGGAGCTCCCGCTCGCCCTCAGAGTAAGTAGCTGTGATGAGACCGGCGAGAGAATGATGTCTTATCTTAAGGCTCCGCCTCCATTCACCCCCCCCATCGTCTCAGGGTGAGGGTTAGTCATACAAAGGAAAACAATCCCAGGGTTTTTGTCCAGATGTAAGTCATGGCCGCTGCGCCGCCATGTGTTTATATCTTGACCCGCTCACTGAGCATGCCTCTGGTCTGGGTGTTGGTGCTGGGAGCTTCCTGGGGTGGTGTGTGTCCACAAGTCCACCACATGTGTGTCGTTGTTTCTGATTGGCCGGTGGTCTCCTGATTTGGTCTTCATTACCCTCTACTGACCTGGGTGCAAACCGTCATTACTCCTCCATTACTCCTCCATTACTCCTCCTCATGGGATCAGTGGGTTCATCAGTCTTCCAATAACATTTCCCATAACAGCCGTTGTGTGTGTGTGTGTGTGTGTGTGTGTGTGTGTGTGTGTGTGTGTGTGTGTGTGTGTGTGTGTGTGTGTGTGTGTGTGTGTGTGTGTGTGTGTGTGTGTGTGTGTGTGTGTGTGTGTGTGTGTTGGCGTCAAATCCCCTCGTGCAGGAAACCTTAATGCCTGGATTTGATGTGTGTGTGGGTGTGTGTGTGTGAGAGATGCTCCTTTGACCTTTTTGACCCTATCCTGGTGATCTACTGAAGACAACACGTCTCTCCCCTGCGTGGGACTGTGGGGGTCAGGGGTCACGCTCCTCATTCATCCCATCTTCAAATGTCCGTGATTTGACCCCCTCATTCACATCAAACCTTCCCCTCCTGCACAGGAGCCAATCCAAGCCGACGATGTGCTGACAGATCCCGCCCCTGAGATGTCCTCCTCCAATAGCAAAGAGGCCATCGAAAAAGAAAGGTAAGTACTTGACATGAAGAATGTGAGAATGTGATGCCAGACCAATCACTCTAACTAGCCTTGGTCAGGATGCTAATGTGTGTGTGTGTGTGTGTGTGTGTGTCTGTGTGTGTGTGTGTGTGTGTGTGTGTGTGTGTGTGTAGGCGGCTGAAGTCCACGTCGTCAGCAGGCAGTGATGACGAGGAGGTGGATGAGCTGTCCCTCATTGACCACAAGGAGATCATGAGCAGGATAACACTAAAGCAGGAGGTAGGACTCAGGGTGTTAAGGACACACCGTAGCTGTGGATGTATCTACTGCACTGTATCCACTGCTGCCCTCTGCAGTCTGCCTTTTGAAACTGTATCACTACCAATCACTAAGCCCAGCCCATAACTCGCCCCCCTGCTGGTGCAGGCTGATGGACGTGTTGTGTTCCACACTGATTATGTACAGAAAAGGCGTTGTTAGTTTTTTGCTTTCTTCCAGAGGACATGTAGAGCTAAAAAAGGTTTGTAGATGGCGTAGAAAGTGGTAGTGTCTGAAGAGAGGGATGTGTGGGCATACTGTAGCTCACAGAGAGCCTCATAAGTGAGGCAGACTCTGCCTCCGTCATCCTCTGAGCTGGTGCAGGACAGGGGAGGGGTGGGGAGGAGGGGGGGGGGAGGAGGGGAGGGGGCAGTCAGAGTGGGGGGCGGCCGAGGGGAGGGAGGGAGGGAGGAGAACAGCAAATGGGGAAAGAGCTGCATGTGCAGCTCCACTGCAGCGCTGCCTAGCTGTGATCTCCTGTTTAACGATGTGCCTTGGTGTGTGTGTGTGGGCTCTCCGCATGTTGTTTATGAATGGTTGTTCCTCTCCAGAGTGACGACGGTCCTGACGTCCGAGCGGGGTCTGGGGACATCCTGCTAGTCCACGCCACGGAGACAGACCGCAAAGGTACGCTGGTCCATTCTGTGTGTGTGTGGTTGTGTGTTAGGTATGGTCGCTGGTCCATTCTGTGTGTGTGTGTGTGGTTGTGTGTTAGGTACGGTCGCTGGTCCATTCTGTGTATGTGTGTGTGTGTGTGTGTGTGTGTGTGTGTGGTTGTGTGTTAGGTACGGTGTCTGGTCCATTCTGTGTGTGTGTGTGGTTGTGTGTTAGGTATGGTCGCTGGTCCAGTCTGTGTGTGTGGATGTGTGTTACTGGTCCAGTATGTGTGTGTGTGTGTGTGTGTGTGTGTGTGTGTGTGTGTGTGTGTGTTACTGGTCCAGTCTGGTACAGTTGATGTGTGTTACTGGTCCAGTGGATGTGTGTTACTGGTCCAGTGGATGTGTGTGTGTGGATGTGTGTTACTGGTCCAGTAGATGTGTGTTACTGGTCCAGTGGATGTGTGTTACTGGTCCAGTGGATGTGTGTGTGGATGTGTGTTACTGGTCCAGTGGATGTGTGTGTGGATGTGTGTTACTGGTCCAGTGGATGTGTGTGTGTGGATGTGTGTTACTGGTCCAGTAGATGTGTGTTACTGGTCCAGTGGATGTGTGTTACTGGTCCAGTGGATGTGTGTTACTGGTCCAGTGGATGTATGTTACTGGGCTTCTGGGTCAGGCTTTGATCCGCTTCACAGGCTGAACTTGAGGGAAGCGTCCAGCTTTACATGCTGTTGCTCCCTGTTGTAGATCTGGTGTTGTACTGTGAGGCGTTCCTGACCACATACAGGACCTTCATCAGCCCAGAGGACCTCATCAAGAAGCTACACTACAGATATCCTTCAAGAAATCCACCTTATTACTAATTCATAGACGGAGGGCCTGGGTCGACATCAGTACAGTTTTATGTGTGTTTCTCCGTCTGTCCAGTGGTGTTGAATCTATAATGTACTGTTTTGGTTGGTTGGTGCTGTGAGGTTCAGCCTGATTGGAATGAGATTAGGGAGGGGTATCCTATGTAAAGATATATATAGATTAGGGAGGGGTATCCTATTTAATGATATATAGAGATTAGGGAGGGGTATCCTATGTAATGATATATAGAGATTTCTGAGATTCAGCATTTCTCTAGTCATTTGGTAATAGTTGCCTTTTGTCATTTTGTTTAGTCTTGCCGTTACTTAACTGAAAAACAATGCATCATGGTAACTCTGTTTGAACAGGAGTGTGTTCGCACACATTCAGTGTCTTTTCGTGTGCATCCTTAACCACGAAGCACATATACCAGATTCTGCCACAGTCCGGACACGTTCAAGAAGAGGGTCAGCAAGAACACGTTCTTCGTCCTGGTGCGCGTGGTGGACGAGCTGTGGTGAGGAGTGGCTCTCTTGATACTTGGTCACGTTGTGTAATGTCCAGTTTAACCTCTGTGTCTTTATCTTTCACACAACTACAATACATCTATGACTTCAATACTTAAAAGAAGCTCTGATCCAAAGCGGGTTCCATTGAATTGAGAGACATGTTGTTAGGGAGTAAGTGAGGGTCATCCTCTCATCCCTCCCCCAGCCTGGTGGAGCTGACGGAGGACATCCTGAAGCAGCTGATGGAGCTGGTGTTCCGGCTGGTGTGTAACGGCGAGCTCAGCCTGGCCCGTGTGCTGCGCAAGAACATCCTGGACAAGGTGGAGCAGAAGAAGCAGCTGCGCTACACCAACTCCCTGAAGCCCCTGGCGGCCCGCGGCGTCTCCGCCAGGTACAGACCGCTACAGACCGCTAGGGTCCAGGTACAGACCGGTAGGGTCCAGGTACAGACCACTACAGACCGCTACAGACCGCTAGGGTCCAGGTACAGACCGCTACAGACCGCTAGGGTCCAGGTACAGACCGCTACAGACCGCTAGGGTCCAGGTACAGACCGCTACAGACCGCTAGGGTCCAGGTACAGACCGCTAGGGTCCAGGTACAGACCGCTACAGACCACTAGGGTCCAGCTACAGACCACTAGGGTCCAGCTACAGACCGCTACAGACCACTAGGGTCCAGCTACAGACCACTAGGGTCCAGCTACAGACCGCTACAGACCACTAGGGTCCAGCTACAGACCGCTACAGACCGCTAGGGTCCAGCTACAGACCGCTACAGACCGCTAGGGTCCAGCTACAGACCGCTACAGACCGCTAGGGTCCAGATACAGACCGCTACAGACCGCTAGGGTCCAGCTACAGACCGCTACGGACCGTTAGGGTCCAGGTACAGACCGCTAGGGTCCAGGTACAGACCGCTACAGACCGCTAGGGTCCAGGTACAGACCACTAGGGTCCAGGTACAGACGCTAGGGTCCAGGTACAGACCGCTACAGACCGCTAGGGTCCAGGTACAGACTGCTAGGGTCCAGGTACAGACCACTAGGGTCCAGGTACAGACGCTAGGGTCCAGGTACAGACCGCTACAGACCGCTAGGGTCCAGGTACAGACCGCTAGGGTCCAGGTACAGACTGCTAGGGTCCAGGTACAGACCGCTAGGGTCCAGCTACAGACCGCTACAGACCGCTAGGGTCCAGGTACAGACGCTAGGGTCCGTCTGTTAGGGGACCAGCTACAGGTACAGACCATTAGGTCTGTAGACCGTTAGGTCTGTACCCCTGTTACCCCCTGTTAGGGGACCAGCTCACGCCACGGTTCAGCTTTGGACGTAGAAGTCAGCATATGATGAGGAAGACGGGTTGGCTGCTCAGCCAGCCAGCCAACAGGTCAGCAGTTTTTCTTTATGAAACAGACAGCCCTTTATGAAACAGACAGCCCTTGGCATTTATATTCTGTTGGTTATAGAACATCAAACAATGGCGTAATCTGATTGGATGCACTTCAAGAGGTCAGTGTAGAAATAAAAAAAAAATAGAAATTGAATAGAATTTTTGACCATAGCGTCAAAGTGGAGAATCCAAGCGGCCCAGGTAGCATCAATGCTAAGTGGGGCTTCAACCCTCCAGAGGAATACATTGTACACACTGAGAGCTTTGTGGACCACGTCAATGTATCTAGAGGTTTATGTGTGTTCCTATGTATTTATATTTTAGGAGTGACCATGTGACACATTTACAAGTGCAAGTCCCTTCTCCATGGTTTTGTAATATCTCAACATGCACATCAATATGAAAAAGAACATCACATCACAACTACTGTCACTATTTATCAGTGTGCCTATGTATGTACAATACATCTTTATGATCTTTATGCCGTGAAAAACACACATTACACCTTTTTCTGTAGCGGTGCAGTTTTGCAGCATTGTGGTTTCGGAGCCAATAGGACATTGCTCCCTCAGCGAATAATTCATGTTGCAATTGCAATCCTTATTTCTAAACCTAAGGTGGCTTCAGCAGTCAGACAGAAAGTCAGCCTGAAGACTAAAGAGACTGAGTTAAAAAAACAGACACCAGTGTGGATTTGGCTATGGACTATGTACTTCAGGGCTTGTACATCACAATGCATCATGGGATTTTTTGTTGATGATACTAAATAAACGAACATTTACCATAACATAAGCTAATCATTACTATTTTGCCACGTCTTGCATGACTAACATTGTTGCAGTTTAATACACATCTCTCCCCATAATGACAACAAATTGTACGATGAATTACTAAACCAGAACACCTTTACTACCAATAACGTTCCTATGGTCCTGTCCTTCCCTCATGGAGGCTGTGTCCTATAGAAGGGAAAAAGAACACACAATTATATGTCAAACAGTTTACTTTTGTGCATAGTTGGTCATAAATCATCTGAACATTTTCTAAATACATCATTTTCTAATTCCTGGGCAGATAAACGACTATAATCAATTTAAATATTCTATACCAAACTTTACGGCCTGCGTCTCTGTCTGGTGAAGCAGCCATCACAAAGCTACCAGATCACAATATCATTGATGATCCTTGTGATTCCAGGCCAGGAACTCTCCATGATTTCCGCAGTCATGAGATTGCAGATCAACTCACTCTCCTAGATGCAGAACTCTTCTACAAGATTGAGGTACGGAGGCTACTAGAGAATGTATTTTGAGTTGTTTTTCATACTGAAGGAATCCCCCTGCATTGCGGAGCGATGAACCTCTTGCTGCACCTGTTGTAACTCGTCTGTTTTGTCCTCCTTCACCACAGATTCCTGAGGTGCTGCTCTGGGCCAAAGAGCAGAATGAGGAGAAGAGTCCCAACCTCACCCAGTTCACAGAGCACTTTAACAACATGAGCTACTGGTGCGACACATTCACATTTATTTAGCCATTTGGTCGTTCAGCAGATACATTTATCAACATTGACTTGCAGCGTTTTCTTTAGATAGATATCCTTAAGGAGCAGGGAGATGGGAAGGTTCCTTGCTCGGTTTTGTAAGATGTCTGAGATGTGAAATGAAATGCGTTCTCCCATTTCATGTTATTAAGGAAGCCTTCTGGTAGACTCGTTGGGCAACCCAGAACCTTATGGCTGGGAATCTAACACCCAAACACCAGAGGTCCCTGCCCCCGCTGTACTGGAGCTGACCTTAAGACTTAACGTTATCGTCCCTCTGTGTCGTCAGGGTGCGCTCGTTGATCATTCAGCAGGAGAAAGCCCAGGACCGCGAAAAGCTGCTTCTCAAGTTCATCAAAATAATGAAGGTAGAACTTGACCATAAACACAGCATGTAGCTCCACCTTGTTATCCTTGGCTCATCGTCGCCCTCATGTTTTTCCTGGCTTTTCACAGCACTTACGAAAGTTAAACAACTTCAACTCCTACCTGGCGATCCTCTCAGCACTGGACTCCGCTCCTATCCGCAGACTGGAATGGCAGAAACAGACCTCCGAGGTAATTGACTAATTAGCAGACCAATTAAAGATAGACCAATGACCCGTGTTGCCAGATTGGGCGGGAAATCTGGCCCTATCTGGCAACACTGCCAATGAGCTGCCTTACTGAGCGACAAATTAACTGGCTGATTAAAGATGGACTAGTTGATGATACACATAGTGTGTCGTGTGTCTCATGCTCCTCCTTTCTCCTCAGGGATTGGAGGAATACTGCACGTTGATTGACAGCTCGTCCTCGTTCAGGGCCTATAGGGCCGCCCTGGCTGAGGTGGAGCCTCCCTGCATCCCGTACTTGTAGGTCCCCACGCCCGGCTGCTGCCTCTGCTGTTTGGATGACATGTGACGCCTGGGACAGGACTGGGCAGGGCCCTTAATGACATGTGACGCCTGGGACAGGACTGGGCAGGGCCCTTAATGACATGTGACGCCTGGGACAGGACTGGGCAGGGCCCTTACCATAGGATCATATACATATGATGGGACTACAATAGCACCGTGGGGGGTTTGATGCTACAGGTCTCTCTGTGTCCACCATTGTTTTTAAATGAATGTGGCTGAAAAGTATAAAGCAATTAGACTATAGCGGCCTCTGTAGGACGGTTCCATCATTTAGTTTTGACTAGGATAACGTTTTAAATGATTATATATAATAAACATTCATGTTGCAGAAGCAAAGCATCCTGATAAGGTCTGACCTCACATTCTCTCTCTGTCCTTTCCAACCCTCCAGGGGACTCATTCTCCAGGACCTGACCTTTGTCCACCTGGGCAACCCTGACCTCATCGACGGCAAGGTGAACTTCTCCAAACGCTGGCAGCAGTTCAACATCCTGGACAGCATGCGGCGCTTCCAGCAAGTGTGAGTACAAGGTTTAAGAGGTGGACGATTTGCTCAAATGATTAACCAACAGTCAGTGGTATTCAGGAAGGATTTGAAACCTCTAGTGTTGTCCTATACTGATCAAACATATTCAACTCTGTACATTGTATGTCTGTACTAAGTGAATACATGCACCACTGTAATCACTGTGAGCTGATATACTAGCAGACACAATGTCTCACGCCCTCCGATCCCCGCAGGCATTATGAGCTGAAGCGGAACGACGACATCGTGTGCTTCTTCAACGACTTCAGCGACCACCTGGCGGAGGAGGCGCTGTGGGAGCTCTCGCTGAAGATCAAGCCCAGGAACATCACCCGCCGCCGGACAGAGCGCGAGGAGAAGACCTAAGAGACTGCCCCCTGCTGGGCCTCAGAGACTGACCTCCAACTGTGCTTCATGATAACACTAACTCCACTTTACCACACACACACACACACACACACACACACACACACACACACACACACACACACACACACACACACACACACACACACACACACACACACACACACACACACACACACACACACACACACACACACACACACACAGCCAACGGGAGACTCAGAATGGGGACTTAGGAACAAAAGCATCAGACTGATGAAGATGAGTCCGGCCAGTCTCCCCCCGTGGATCTGTTTCTTTGGGAGATGATATTATGGGATTACTGTGGGAGCGGTTCTGTGACTTGGACGCTGCGTGCCAAGTGAGGCAGAAGACTGAATGACTCAGAGCGGACAGGGAGACCTTAGGGAGCTAGAGCTCCTCTCCCTGTCCTCTGTGGACTAACCACACGGGACTTGCAATGTATGCCAGATTGAGGTGAATGGTCCATAATCCCCCCACCCCCCCCCAGTGTCCTCTCTCCGTGCCCTTATGTATGTGCCATTTGTCGGTCATCTTTGTTAAGTTTGGCTAACCCAGTATATTCTTCCCAGTGTTTGAGCGCAGCCAGCCATGAATTGTGACGCCAGAACGAAGACTACACTACGAAACGGGGAGGAGGGGCGTTTTGGACAACGAGATCACATAAGGGACTGGAACCTAAGATATATACGTTTATTAAGAAAACATTGTGTGTCAGAATCATGTATGGTTATATGTATTATATACAGTGCTCCTTTTGTTCTTAAAAAGGATGTTTATGCTTATGAGAAGAGCTTCGCTTCTCCCAAGTGCCGTTTATATGCGCACTTACAAAAAAGCAAGTTAAAAAAACTCAAAATAATTACTAAAGATGCTGTGATCTATGTACGTCATACCGAATCATCGTGTGCCATTTTTCAAGTCAAAAACCAACAGGCAATCAAGGAAATCATCTAGCGGTCAGGGGTCGAGTGAGAGGCTACACGTGACTGAAGTCCTCATGACTCGTGTGTTGGTCCTTCCATCGTATGCTGTAGTAGATCCACTTGGATCGCCCCTTTGGGATCAAGGTCCACCAACACATCACATTGTCCTCTCTTCAATAAACAAACAGCTCCGTTTCTATACATATTGGATGTGCCTGTGGTATCACCTTCTTGGGAAGCACTTACTCTACATACTACTACTTACTCTATATACTTGTATCTACATACTTGTATGTAGAGTAAGCAGCATAATGACCGCGACGTCTACAGTGTAACATGACATTTTTATTTTCACAATTCTGCCAGGAAAAGTTTACAATTTATCCATAAAACTGTTTAACATATTAGGCGTCACACTGACAAATAAGCAGCATAGGCATATATATTCAATTCATATCTTATTAAATAAGCTTATAAGAAAATAAAACGGAACGCATCAAGCTAATGTATTTACTGGTGTCTAAATATAGGCTCATTTATGTTTCAAAAAACAAATCAATATGTACAATCAGTAAAAGGCTGTACAACAACAAAATGTATATGAAACATTCACCTGAACACCACCCTAGTCTCAACCTCCATTTAAGAAAATATTTTAAAACCACACCTCCAGGTAAAAAGGGAAGACCGTATTCATTTTATTTTAAGTGTGAGGTGTCAATCATAAACCTAAACCACTTGGCGACCAGTTAAAAAGAATAAAAAGTGGGGCTCCAGTCTCTGACATGATAAAAACCTTGATGACCACTAGGCTGTGGGCTCTCCCTCCCAGCCTCCGGTCAGTGTGGGCGGCTGCTGGGCTCCAGCAGCACCCTCTTCCCCGTCAGGTCGGCCTGCTCCGAGATGGCGCGCTTCAGGCCCCGTGCGTGGCTGTTAGGCGACCCGCGCTGCCACTTGCAGAGGTCTCCGTTGAGGATGTCCTGAATGTGTTGCACGATCAGGTTGATGGCCACTAGCAGGGGAAGGAACAGAGCACCATGCAGAACGTCTGTCACACTTGGAGGACTATTGACATTCCCTGAATGAGAACAGAGAGCCAACGTACCCATGTTGTCCACTCCTCGTGGAATGATGACATCTGCGTACTTCTTAGTCTGAAGGTCACAAAAGCAAACATAAACCACGTTGAATTTGTTCGAGTGAGGCCAAAACAAGAGGTGGCAGGTGAGTAAAGTAACATACCGGCAAACAGAACTCCTCGAAGGCTGGTTTTACAAACGTTGTGTACTGGGAAAGGATCTGCTCCAGGTCTCTGCCTCTGTTCATATCACGGAGAACTACAGACAATAAAAACAACAGTGAAACAAAGTCTTCACAATATCTTCTCATCCAGAGTGACTTGGTATACTTTCTTTGTAGCGTTCTTTTTTGGACATCATTAATGAGGGCAGGGGTTGGGCGTCGTTCCCAGGATAGCTGCATACGACTAGGAACCAGCTGGGAGTCAAACGGCCAACCACTACCAAGCCCCCTTTTTAATATCAATACCTCTGCGAGACAGCCTAACCCTAACCCTTTTTAATATCAATACCTCTGCGAGACAGCCTAACCCTAACCCTTTTTAATATCAATACCTCTGCGAGACAGCCTAACCCTAACCCTTTTTAATATCAATACCTCTGCGAGACAGCCTAACCCTAACCCTTTTTAATATCAATACCTCTGCGAGACAGCCTAACATCCGAGTCCGTGTCCACAAAGAGCTTCATGTGGAACATGTCACGCACTTCCTGTGTGTAGAAGACCAGGATCCCCTCAAACAGTACCACGTCTGCTGGGTACACAGTGATCTTGTTCTCCAGTCTGAGGAACAAACGCTTTCAATGTACAAATGGTCACAACAACCCTAGTGTGCACTCAGAGTAGGCCTGGGCGATATGGCTGAAAGACATATCACAATATAACTTAATCTTATTGATCGATATCGATAACTAGTGATGTTGTGATTAGTGACTAGTGATGCTGGATGTAAACACTTGTTAAACACTGTTTAACATTTAATGACCTTCCACTGATCTTCATCGATAAATACTCCAATGTCGACAATGAAATACACTCAAATATTGTAAATAAGTATGGAACCGTGTTTGTGGAACAAACCCAGCTGCTAGATTCAGTGGTCCGGTCTCATCGATATATATTGAACATTACATTGATATTGATCAAAAGTCTATCACCATACGACCATGTATTGTTTTATTGCCAGGCCTAACTCAGTATGGTTTGAGGTGAACTAACCTAGAGTGAGTCACAAAGTCATACGTGGGCACCTGCACCACCCTGCCCTCCACCAGGTCCTTCAGGGTTTTGTACATCAGCTCATTGTCGAACGCATCTTCAACCAAAACAAATACATGTTTAATACACAGCACATGTACATTAGCCCAATGGACTTCAGGGAGGTGATGAGAACATTTACCATGATATTTTAATTTTGTTTGAATAACGGCAGTTCCGTTTTGATCAGGGTGTAAAGAAGTGAATGGAGCTACTGATCAATGGCTGAATTATGATTTGACAGGTCTCCTACCTGGATGGTCAAAGTTGTACTGGCCCTTCACTGCCTTGGCCTTCTGGTCGGGGGTCAGGACCCCGTAGAAGCTGTCCTGGCTGACGATGGCCACCTTCCTCTGCCGGTGGTCCACCTTGTTCTGACCCAGCAGTTCCATGATCTTGCCGCATACTGTGGACTGTTTAAGGAATGAAACTAATAGTTTGTACTGGACTGTTACTCTGCATATGTTGTTTTTATTTGCATTTGCATTCATTTTTCATTCATTCATGTTGTTACCATGGTTACAACCAATGGCCCTCGGTGATACTTCAGTCGCCTCGTTGTGTGCGTTTTAAACACACACACACACACACACACACACACACACACACCCACCCCCCCCCCCCCCCCCCCCCCCCCCGCGGGCGTGACGTAATACCAGAAGGACGTCACGAAAATAACGCTCAGTGTCCAGTACCAGTGAGACAACACACACACACATATATATATATATATATATATATGCTAGATTCATATATATATATATATATATATATATATATATAACTATACCAGAGACACATCCACCGGGTTCACTGCCCTTTAAGTCGGAGTTGGAAATTATGCTGTTAGCAATACATCGCGTTGGCTGAATGGTAATGTCATTATTAGTATAGAACGTTAAATACACCGCCTCGCCCGTACGGTGCTGTCTGTAATAACAATAACAGTGTCTCCAGCCGAGGGGCGTGTTGTCGCCTGACAGCAGAGCTCCATGCTAAGCTAAGCTAGGTCTGACCTACGGCTGCAGGCTCAACAACGGCTCTGTGAGGCTAACGCTCACCTTTCCGCTGGCTGTCCCCCCGCTCACTCCGATAAGAAACGGACTGTGTCGTGGCCTCTCCACCCCGAACGGTGATCCCAGAACCTCCATCGCCAGATAGGGTAAAAGTATGTTAGCAAGGCAGCCCAACAAGTCAGCTGGTGACTTCACAACACTGAGATGTTCTCGCGATACTTGGAGCGTCTATCACGAGATGATCCTGGTCCCCGCAGCAATCTCCTTTGGTTTCGATTCCCAGCCAGGGGGATCTAAACTGAGATCCTACAGGTTGTTTTCTTCTCAGGGTTACCACTAGACTGGGTAGCCCCGCCCATTCTGCCGGCGATTTGAGTTCTCTGAAGAATAAGTCCCGGTTCCCTCGGTCAAATGTCTATGGGAAATAACATGGGGTTTATGAATGATCGTACATAACAAACTCTGTAGGCAGCGGAGAAGTAGAAGCTGCGTCACGTTTTGAACTACACACATTTTCCATCTAGTTTCGACTTGCTTTTTGGATTGTCGGTGCCGTTAAAGTAGTAAACGATTATAAATGCTATTTTAACGGCACCGACAATCCAAAAAGCCAGTCGAAACTAGATGTAAAATGTGTGTAGTTCAAAACGTGATGCAGCTTCTACTTCTTCGCCACCTACAGAGTTTGTTATGTACGATCATTCATAAACCCCATGTTATTCCCCATAGACATTTGACCGAGGGAACCGGAGCCTCGGAGGCGGGACTTATTCTTCAGAGGTCTATACATTTCTTTCTAGTTTCGATACGTTTTTGCGGGAGCCAATCACCAAGCTGGCGCGCTATTGGCTGGTTTAACACAATGACGACAGGGAAGCGACGGCAAGCAGCCAATTGGGTACAGAGTTAATTTAACTCCGCCCGTTGATCACGCCTCTTGTGCTGAAGAAAATGACAGCAGCTTCCCCAGACCAACGTGCAAACTGCAAACTACGATTGAGCTTGGTCTGGCAAAAGGTTAGGTTACCACTCTATATGAGAACCAATGAACCATCTGCACAGTCCTGAATGGGTTTAGTTCAACGAAGCAGGATAATAAAATATAAGTAAAAAAATGATTTTAATGTAACATGGACATATACAACAGCAGGGATACTAACATCTGGAAATACATTTTAAACAATGGTATTTTATTATCTAAATCCACAACAGCAAATATTATTTATGTGAGTCTTCTGTGTCCTTGTCTTGATCCTGCTGTGAGATGTCTTGACTGGTCTCATCTACCAGAATCTCTAAAGCAGACTCTCCTTCTATTCGTTTAACCATCTCTCCTTTTGCTGCAAGTATTTCCTCAATGTTTCTGAAAGTAATGAGGGAAAAAGGCAAATTATAAGATAGTTCTACAAATCTTTCTCATTAATAATTTATAATGTATAATGTAATAATCATTTTAATCGTTTTTTATTATGCATCATTACTTTGCACTTGGGTCTTACCTATTTCAATTTGATTGTTAGAAAAATATGAAAAGATAAGTTATTTTACATTGCCTCCAATTATATATTTAAATAAGTCAACAAAATATGAAGACCATTTAATGATTAGTTTTGGCCACGATAGTGTCATGGCTCGGTTGTTCAAACATAACTGCTCCTAGCTGAAAAGTTCTGGGTTCACCCCGCTGTCTGCACCTTGTCCTGGAACCATACCACTCCCCTTAAAGATACACATATCAGACTTTTTTAGGGTTAATAATTGCATTTGGGGGTACTACTAGAATAGGGTTACATGCCTGTATGTTAGAAATACCCCTTATTATTCTCACAAATCATGTCACTTTAATGGTGTGTTCAAGACACCAGCCTTCCGAGTTGCACTTGTGATGTCATTCCCTGTCTCGAGCGTTTCCGTTCGTCTTTGTGATCGTGTCATGTAATTGGCTAGTCATTGTTATTGTTAGCTACATTAGCCACTTTAGCAAACCAGCATAAACAACACAAAAATAAACAACACAACTTTACATTGTATTGCAAGCACAGCAAGACCGTGCAATGCATACATTGGTGACCGGAATAAAGTAGCAATGTAGCCAAGTGTGTAAGAGCATTTAAAATCGATATTAAAATGACCAATGTGGTACAAATACAAAGGAAATAAATCTCTTCACGGGTGCAGCCATTTTTGCTGAGGGCGTCATCACTGAGCTCGGTATTGAGCTTTTATTGAGGGGTGCTATAATGCCACCTTCAAAACAGCTCGGAGGTTTGGAAGCTCTTACGTGTCTTTACGTAAACCTTCCCTTCTTCTGAAATAAGAGCGTTCAGGAAATGCCCCTCAGAAGTGCGTAGGCTATGATGTAAAATCGTTCTTGAGAATTTATCAGGGGGTTGTTTATCATTGTAAGCTATAATGTATCGTACTGCAAACGTTAGAATGGCTGTTAAGTTGGCCTCTTAATCCTTGCTGCAAGTTCACTTTAGTCTATTATTGAAATGGGCAGCCATTGTTGTGACGTGAACTCGGAGGACTCGGGTTGCTTTACTTCTGCACAAAACTCGGACCCAACGTGTTCAAAGCACGTTCCTCTGAGCTTAAGGTCCGAACCTCCGAAACTCCCGGAAACTCTGAGCGTTTTGAAGGCGGCATCAGTGCTACGAGACAGGAAATTACATCACAAGTGCAACTCGGAAGGCTGGTGTCCGAGCCATCTGGAACACACCACTATTACCAGATCCATGAACAAGCCTTTTTTTATTGAGGGGCGTGAATACTCCCCCTGGCTCAGACTCAGATTTTTCTAGTTTAGACGATGTACTGTAGAACATGTTTACATATGTCATATATTACAATCTAAAGCAAAGGGAAAGTCAAAAAAGCACGATATCACCCCTTTATCGGCCCATATCTGTATTCATTGTAAAGGTTTGGATTAACGTTTAGCTATAGAAGGCATTAAAAATTATCATCTTGCCCATCTTCAACAAACCTTTTTCCTTCGAGATCAGAGAACCAGCCCAGGTTATCAGCGATGATGTGGTGCTGCTCACACCCTTGACAGGTCACTATAACCACTCCTTTGTGGTAGGAGTGTTTAGAGATCCGTTTGGTGGATCTTGTGGAACAAACCTGCAATCATTCCAAATGGATAGAGCAAAGCAACATGGTTGAATATGTTTTCAAACAGGAGACAAACAGAGTATCCAGTGGATATTACAGGAACAGAGACATGTTACCTTGCATGTGTAAACTAGATGATAATGCGTTGACTCAACCTTTCCCACAATGTCGCTATTAATGAACGACGAGGTGGAAAAAGCAACCTTTCCCTGACCATGGACATCTCTGGTAGGAGTTACCACTGAACACCTCCTTAATCTGACCGATGGAACCATGAGTCCTCGTGTCATTTCAACATTAACTCGAGTCCCTGTGGTTAAAAGAGCATGCCTCAATATCCGACCTGTAGAAGCCATAGTGAACAAGCCATGGATTAATATCGGCCCAGTAGAGGCCATGGTGAACCAGCTCATGGTGAACCAGCTCACAGCTTCGCAGTGCTCTCGGTGTCGCGATGTTATGACGTCATTGTGTTTTGCTCCCGGGAGCAAATGGGCTGGTAGGTTCCGCCCACGGTGACGCTGCAGATGTAAACACGTCTGGTCAATGTGGTTATTTATCATACAGTAAGGAATGCCACGTTACATCTTAAACCTAACCAACAATATCACATATTGTATGACGAGCAACCAACATTTCAAAGCTACAATTTTCACTCATATAAAATATATTGTGTGTGTATGTCTAGAACTCATGAATTCAATTAGATATATTAGGAAATAAATGCAATATGTATTCACTGTATATAGTGTATTTAGGTTAATCATTCGTAATTACAATGCTACAAAAATAACGAAACACATGCTCCGGAGTTGATGTGCTCCAAAAAAAATCATTGTGGCTCCTTAATACCATCACCAGAGGGCAACGTATGGGATGAGATCAAGACCCCCTGGGGGCCCACCAGGACATCAGGACCCCTGGGGGCTCACCAGGAGAAAACTAGTGGATTGGGCCCATGATGCCACTGGTCCATGGTGGATTACTGCACCACTCACAAGACATGTTTCAAATTCAAACAATCAAGAACACAGTTAATGTTAAAACACAATATTACACAGTGTGGTGTGTTGTGAAATATTCACGTTGGGTAAATAAAAGTGTATATAAAGCAATGTATAAGTCTAATTGTAAACGACGGGCCCACCTGTAGCCTGAGGGTGAAATAACCAAAAGCCTTTGAACCCTAAAACCAGAGGTAGCGCGATAGATGTTGTGAATGTTTTTCTGTTCCTAGCTGCGACACATTTATCATTTACTTTTGTTCTCATCGTCATCCGCTTATCCGGGGTCGGGTCGCGGGGGCAGCAGCTCAAGCAGGGCCCCCCAGACTTCCCTTTCCCGGGCCACATTGACCAGCTCTGACGGGGGGATCCCGAGGCGTTCCCAGGCCAGTGTTGAGATATAATCTCTCCACCTAGTCCTGGGTCTTCCCCGGGGTCTTCTCCCCACTGGTCGTGCCTGGAACACCTCCCAAGTGAGGCGTCCAGTGGGCATCCTTACCAGATGCCCGAACCACCTCAACTGACTCCTTTCTAAGCAAAGGAGCAGCGGCTCTAATCCGAGTTCCTCCCGGATGACTGAACTTCTCACCCTATCCCTAAGGGAGAAGCCAGCCACCCTCCTGAGAAAACTCATCTCGGCCGCTTGTATCCGCGATCTCGTCCTTTCGGTCATCACTCATCACCCAACCCTCATGACCATAGGTGAGGATAGGAACGAAGATCGACCGGTAGATCGAGAGCTTTGCCTTGCGGCTCAGCTCTCTTTTCGTCACAACAGTGCGGTAAAGCGAACGCAATACCGACCATTTACTTTTGTTTAATGACAAATTGGAAACCCAAGTGAATGTCAAAGAATAATTCGCCCCTTATACATTATAGTATGACGTTGTACAAATCCGTGTGTACCTTTACCTTGAAAATACGAGTGGAAAATGCTTCCGCTGATGTTGTCCGCGTCTGCGTACCGCTGGAGTGATCAATGTTGCCAGATTGGGCGGGAAATCTAGCCCAATCTGGCAACAGTGGGAGTGAGGCTCATGCTTGTGGTCGGGAAGGAGAGTGTCAGTGAGCGGAGGGTTCGATCCAGACATGTATACATCATATTGGGAGAAGGTGAACGACTTCCCAGGCTTCAGTACACCAGGTAGGGGTTCGAGTCCAGCTAGGGGACCAGGTAGGGGTTCGAGTCCCCCCAGGGGGCCCGGGGACAAGGCTTCTTTATCCAAGCATGAAGAGTGCAGTGTGACAGGAGCTGTTGTTGATCCAGGCACTAGAACATGAACCGGACTGAAGCTGTGTTTCCACTCGTCTATGGTAGCTGGGTGTACACATGTAGGTGTTTTAGGTGGAGAGAAACTCCGAGGCCATGCCATAGGGAATTCTAATCGTTTTGATCAGAAAAAGATTTGGGGCGATTTATTGCAGTGTCTATTGTTTGATTGGCCTTGATGATGGGCAGGTATGGTTCCTCATTCTTTAAAACCTCCTGTTATTTACCGCAGCTTTGGAATAACATCAAAACAAAGACGTTTAAAAGAACAACGCATTTCATTTGTGTCGACAGTGGTGGAACTGGGAGCCCTGTTAGGAATAAACCAGTTTGGTCCAGTGAGAACTGAAACTGCAAATGTCTTCCTTTTTTATTCATCGAAGTGTCACTGGTGACATTGTCTCTAGTTGTGGTCATGGGGTGAGGCCCCCAAATCATTTTCAATGGCAATATCCAATCCAACAAAAGAATAGTTTAATAGCTTTTGTAATATTACAGCCTTTTGACGTTACATTACATTGTTATGCATTGTTTCGTTGTATTATTTTATATTATTATTATAATATTTATTATTATTATTTATATATTATATTATATTTATTATATTATATTTTATATGTACTCAAGTGTTCTTGAGTACCTAGAAAAGTGCAATATAAATAAATAGTATTATTATTATGCTACATTATGGTTTGATTGTTTTTTTTTCCATCTATGTATGCTGAACGATTTCAATGATGCCTTTCCTTGACTTAATTTCTCTCTATTGAGTATTAATATCTCATTGGATATTATGTCACGTATGATATATCAAATTGAAGGCCTGTAGGTATTGTCTGTTGTTTCTAAATCATGACCACACGTCTCCTATATCAAGTGACGATAGCAGGTGATTGGATGGTCGACTGTCCACACAGTGCTATTATTACAGTCCTGGCATTTGCGATGCTATGTTGGCATATTGAATGTCAACTTGCCCTCATTAAAACTGACACAGTATCCTGTAACCTAAAGATAGACATGGGACATTTTATTGAAATTAAAACATAAAAACATCTAAGTTGAATCAAATGTTCAATGTTCCCTATGCTACAGGGAAACTTTGCACACCCGGCTCTTTGGAAGAGTTGGTGATTAACTTGTTCATTGAATTATATTACAAAAATGATATAAAACACGATATAGAATAAGCTCCTTATTGTTCCAGCTCTGTGTCATATTAGGGCTACCTGGATTAGGACTCTGCCTTGACAAAAGCATCTCTGTTCAGAGAGTGGGTAGGAGGGCCGTTCTGCAGGAGGACGGCTACAACCACAGTGCTTTGAACCACGCTGGCAGATCCAGTAATTGCTGCTGTTCTTTTTCTTCATATCGGAGACACTCTCAAACTGTCCTCCTCTTCTCTGGTGAAACCCAGCGGGTTACTGCAGTTCACTTCTAAACTAATTATTAGGTTCATTGGGAGCTTTTGTTGCATGGCTATTTCAGTGGTTTGTGGAAAGGGAAGCATTTTAAGGAGTAAATTCAATTATTCAGTGTTTACCTACCTGTCTTTGTTATTACTTGAGAGATTTTGCGATGTCATATATATAGTATAGCATAGAGTTGGAATATAGCCCAGCTATTTATACTGGGTGGAAGATTGAATCATTTACTGAAGTGACCTCAACATTTTGTCATACAAATGTCCAGGAGTAATGACAAAACCAATAAACAATCACCAAAAAAAACATTCTATCACAATAACTAGCGTTCCAATGCACCTTTGCTTCTAAATGGAGGTAGTCATTGCAGTACAAAGTACTGCAATGTACAAGCTCTATTGTACAAGCTCTATTGGCTGACATTGGTCCATCATTGACTGCACTCTTCATGTGTTCATTAATTATTAATTGAAAACCCTCACAAACACAGATTTCTTGAAATTCATCTATATAACATTATTTCCATATTCTTGAATGCAATTCTAATTATACATTTAAATTGGTAGCTGTTTCCCAGGGTGAATGTTTTTAAGGCAGCTGTGAAAGTGGCAAGATTAGAACCTGTTTTTATTCCGCCCCAAATAGGAGGAAGTCTCTGAAAGAAGGGAGTCTGTCCAACTTGTATCAAAGAAGCTAATGAGACAAGCAAGTCGTAAAAGGGGTTGACTGATGCCTTATGCAGGACATAATGAAACCTGTTAACGCCAGACCATTGCCCCTCAATGACTGATAAAAACATAGCATAAAACACTATTTGGTTTGATTCTGCCAAACCATAGGACCAGATCTGCTCTGAGAGACAGTCCTGGGGCCTGTATCTCTGCATTCTTTCACCGACCGCTTTGGTACACACAGAATGCCAACAGTGTATCCTATAGCAAGCCAACCCAAGGAGGGTAATATAACCTGGAAAAGCAGAACAAATGTTAAATGTTAAACAAAATGTTAGGAATAGAGTATACAAAATATCTACATTTTATCTCACCTATAGGATTTCACTTTGGAACCAACCTTAAACCAAAGTTTAAGTCCATGTTGTTTGGCTCTATTGCACAATGCATTGGATTTAAATGTGTCCTTTGTTTGTGATAAAACATTCAGAAAGTAAATTTTAGGCTTATTGGCTTAATGGCTTGAAAAAACTTTCAATCCATTCCATTAGATTTTCCATTATGGGTAATAATAATAACAATGCCCTTTTATGCAACAGTTCAACATAAAGCCATGAAAGTTAACTTGGATGAATGATGTTTTTCCTTTCCTCCATCACAAACTAATTCCTGGTTCTGTGTTTCTTTGAAGGTAAACCATCATGATTCCAATCACAGAGCTGCGGTACTTTGCAGACACCCAGCCTGCATACCGCATCCTGAAACCATGGTGGGATGTGTTCACTGACTACATCTCCATCGTCATGTTGATGATCGCCGTCTTTGGCGGCACGCTACAGGTCACGCAGGACAAGATGATTTGTCTCCCTTGCAAGTGGATCGTGAACAAGACTTGCGAGACCATCCCCCTTCCCAACCTCACCATCCCCTACGCCCTCGAACCTAAAGGCATCAAGTACGACCTCGACCGGCACCAGTACAACTACGTCGATGCGGTCTGCTATGAGAATAAGCTCCATTGGTTTGCCAAGTACTTCCCCTATCTGGTGCTGCTGCACACCCTCATATTTTTGGCCTGCAGTAATTTCTGGTTCAAGTTCCCCCGAACAAGCTCTAAACTGGAGCACTTTGTCTCCATCCTCCTCAAATGCTTTGACTCTCCGTGGACCACGAGGGCTCTGTCAGAGACCGTAGTGGAGGAGAGCGACCCCAAGCCCCTTGGGAAGATGAATGGCTCCATGGAGAAAAAAGCATCTTCTGTGAGCGAGGATGTGGAGGCGAGCATTCCCATGCTACAAAGGACTAAGAGAATTGAACAAGGAATAGTTGACCGCTCAGAGACGGGGGTTCTAGATAAGAAGGAAGGGGAGCAGGCCAAGGCCCTCTTTGAAAAGGTCAAGAAGTTCAGGATCCACGTGGAGGAAGGCGACATAGTCTACAGTCTCTATATACGTCAGACCATCATCAAAGTCATTAAGTTTGCGTTAATCATTTGTTACACGGCCTACTACGTACGTTGTATCCAGTTCAGTGTGGTGTGCACGGTGGACATTGAAAGGCTGACGGGCTACAGGATGTACCACTGCGCGCACCCCTTGGCCACACTTTTCAAGATCCTAGCCTGTTTCTACATCAGTTTGGTGGGGGTCTACGGTCTCATTTGCATGTACACGCTCTTCTGGATGCTGAGCCGCTCCCTAAAACGTTACTCCTTCGAGTCAATCCGTGAGGAAAGCAGCTACAGCGACATCCCCGACGTGAAGAATGACTTTGCCTTCATGCTGCACATGATAGATCAGTACGACCCTCTGTACTCCAAGCGTTTCGCCGTCTTCCTCTCCGAGGTGAGTGAGAACAAGCTGAGGCAGCTGAACCTGAACAACGAGTGGACACTAGAAAAGCTGAGACAGCGCATCACCAAGAACTCCCAGGAGAAGCTGGAGCTGCATCTGTTCATGCTCAGCGGCATCCCGGACACGGTGTTCGATCTGCTGGAGGTCGAGGTGCTCAAGCTGGAGCTCATCCCCGACATCACCATCCCGCCTATCATCGCCCAGCTGGCCAACCTGAGGGAGATGTGGCTGTACCATACCCCTGCCAAAATAGAGGCCCCTGCTCTGGCCTTCCTGCGGGAAAACCTCAAGTCTCTCCACATCAAATTCACTGACATCAAGGAGATCCCGCTTTGGATTTACAGCCTGAAAAACCTCAGCGAGCTGCACCTCACCGGCAACCTGAGCGCCGACAACAACCGCTTCATCGTCATCGACGGCCTGCGTGAGCTCAAGAGGCTCAAGGTGCTGCGGCTGAAGAGCAACCTCACCAAGCTGCCTCAGGTGGTGACCGATGTGGGCGTCCACCTCCAGAAGCTCTCCGTCAACAACGAGGGCACCAAGCTCATGGTGCTCAACAGCCTGAAGAAGATGGTGAACCTCACAGAGCTGGAGCTGGTGCGCTGTGACCTGGAGCGCATCCCGCACTCCATCTTCAGCCTGCACAACCTGCAGGAGATCGACCTGAAGGACAACAACCTGAAGACCATCGAGGAGATCATCAGCTTCCAGCACCTGCACCGGCTGGTGTGCCTGAAGCTGTGGTACAACCAGATCTCCTACATCCCCATGCAGATCGGCACCCTGACCAACCTGGAGAGGCTCTATCTGAACAGGAACAAGATCGAGAAGATCCCCAGCCAGCTGTTCTTCTGCCGCAAGCTGCGCTTCTTGGACCTGAGTCACAATAACCTCACCAGCATCCACGCCGACGTGGACCGCCTGCAGAACCTGCAGTACTTTGCTGTGACGTCAAACAGGGTAGGTGTGGGGTGGACAGACAGTATCTTTATGGTGCAGTGTTGTACACTTTTACTCTCATCTGAAAAGAGTCAATGTAAATCTGTGTAGGAACTCCTATGAGGAGAGGCACGGTGAGTCAAATGCAAGCTAAAACCACAAGGCAAGTGATGCCAACCTGTTGTCCAATTTGACTTTGTGGAGCTCGTAAATTTTGGATACATTTAATTAGATCCAGCATGCAGGTCGGTTGGTCAGGACTGGGACTGGAACCACAAACAGGACTGGGACCAAAACGTCCCTGTCAGTTCGGCCTCGACCGGCCCACCCCTATCTTATCTCTTTGTTTTTTTGTGCACTGGCAAAGCCTGCCGTGCTGGGGGTCCTGTCTGCCAGCACCAGAAGGGCCCTGTAGAGTCTGAGCTCAGAGCAGAGCTCAGAGCTCAGCTCAGAGCAGAGCTCCGTCTGCAGACCGACGCTGGACTCCTTGATCCGCGATCCTACAATTATATACTAGGTTATATTATACAAAAACACATCCTACGATTATATACTAGGTTATATTATATAAAAACACATCCTACGATTATATACTAGGTTATATTATACAAAAACACATCCTACAATTATATACTAGGTTATATTATACAAAAACACATCCTACGATTATATACTAGGTTATATTATATAAAAACACATCCTACGATTATATACTAGGTTATATTATACAAAAACACATCCTACGATTATATACTAGGTTATATTATACAAAAACACATCCTACGATTATATACTAGGTTATATTATACAAAAACACATCCTATGATTATATACTAGGTTATATTATACAAAAACACATCCTATGATTATATACTAGGTTATATTATACAAAAACACATCCTATGATTATATACTAGGTTATATTATACAAAAACACATCCTATGATTATATACTAGGTTATATTATACAAAAGTTAGTTAAGCTGAACTGCAGGGAGGATGGGCTTGTGGTGGCCCTCTTGGAAGATGTTCAAGATGAAGAGTAGGGGAAGCATCCAATTATTTTCTTATTGATTCAGTTTTGTGTTTGAAGAATAACATGGAGCTGCTGTAAAGCGGAAGTCTATGACACCCTTAGGACACTTTGTACAGTGTGAGTTGGAGAAGAATAACACTGTTGTTTCATGGGAGTATAAGAGTAACAGACCAGTCTGGAGCTGGATATCTCCCAGCCACTAACGTGTGTATATATACAATTAAATTAATCTTTATTGTCATCAACACAGTGGGTAGGCAGCTATGTTAACAAAAGGAGGACAGCGACTTATGCTTGGGTGCATAAGATGCATTGATTCAGTTTTGTGTTTGAAGAATAACATGGAGCTGCTGCCCGAGAGGGAAGGGCCCACTTCTGGGGCGGGTTTTGCATCAGACTTTTTACAGTGTCAAGGAGAAACTTAAGGTTTGTCACTGGAGAAGTAGATGTTTCTAGAAGTAGGCAAAGTGGTTTTGTGGCTGAGCAGGTTGTCATGAAGATGATAGATTTCAAGTCGAGTTGAATGCCATTCGTTCTAGTGTTCTGCAGCTTCGTGTGAGGGTGAGGGTTTAACCTTCCATTGCTGGTAGGTTACCAAACAAGCAGTATCCACCTCGTCTGGCCGATCAGAGAACTCGTCCACCAGAGTGAGCACTCGCCCGCAGGCGGGGGACTCGCAATGTTTGCGAGAATGTTTCTGCAATGTTTTTTGTTTGTTCAAAAGGAACTGAAGAGCAGAAGGAAAGCACCTACAAATAAGAAAATGTATAGTTATTTTTTAGTTTTGAATTGGAGATAAAGGGCCACTCCACCAAAATTTTTAGGATTCTTGAGATATTTGTGAGGTCACATAGTTGGTGCTTTGTTGAATAGGTTTGGGTTTAACCATGTTTCTCATTAGGCCCAGGAAATGTTATTTTCAGCTTTAGTTTAAAGCGATCTGATATTCATGAATCCTTTTTGAGTTCTGATTTATTAAAGTATGAGGGGGTTTAATCAGCCCTCAGTTATGAGGATATGCATATGCATATTTGTGGTTGCCTTGGCCTGCAGGTTTCCGTCACACATCTAGGTGGACACGCCCACCTGTGATGTCAGAAGCTGCACATTTTCAAAACGGCTTGTAGCAGCTAATCCCACTCACACCTGGTGGTGTAATATGTCCCCTTTAACACAAGGAGGCGCCTCTCGTCAGAATTAGGCGCTCTATCACCCAGGCTCATTAACCTGGTCTATAGAGATGTTTCCAATCTTCAAATCAAAGCTTCAGTTCAGACCTTGATGTTTGAGGCCTCGGTTCACACCTTGTTTTTTTTTACAAATGTTATCTTGGCAGAAGGGAGGCCTAGGCCCCACTCTGAACTTTGATAACACTCCTTACTCCTGACCGGTAGATACAAATGGAATAGGCTAGCCTTGTGTGCCTCAGTTTCTTACTGATTTGAGACGTTTGGGCTGGTGAGCCTTCCTCCGCAGTTAAACTATTGTAACTGTGATCCACAGTTAAACTATTGTAACTGTGATCCTCAACTCTTTCTTTGTACAGTTAAACTGTTGTAACTGTGATCCTCAGCTCTTGTCCTCTCTGTCCTCTGCCCCCAGATCGAGGTCCTTCCCCCGGAGCTGTTCCAGTGCAAGAAGCTGCGGACGCTGAACCTGGGCAGCAACTGCCTGCAGGCGCTGCCGTCGCGCTTCGGGGAGCTGACGGGCCTCACTCAGCTGGAGCTGCGGGGCAACCGGCTGGAGGTGCTGCCCGTGGAGCTGGGCGAGTGCCGGCTGCTGAAGAAGAGCTGCCTGGTGGTGGAGGAGGACCTGTTCAACACGTTGCCCCCCGAGGTGAAGGAGCAGCTGTGGAGGGCCGACCAGGCTTGAGTCTTACTGTGCCTTTGTGCCTTTAAGGAAAAGGACATTGAACAGAGACAGGACATTGAGTTGAAGAAGGGTGGGAACGACATGCAGCACAGGACCAGCGATGGGAATCGAACGCGGGTCGCTGTTGCTTACATGGTTACATGGTTACATAGTTACATGGTTACAGGGTTGGCACACTAGCAGTTGAGCCACCAAGACGCCCTGATTTTTTTCTATTTAAAAGCCAGCGAAAGAAAGTATGGATGTTGGACCCACCCTTCCTGTTGAGATAAGGACTGTATGGATGATTGATGAGGGGTTGATAAGTAGGGTTGGGGATAAGGTGTATACTGTACAGCCCTTCTGACTGTGTGACTGTAGGCCAATGTGTTAATGATTTGTATCTGAGGAATAATTCTTCTATCAATAAATCCTGACCAGCTGAATGGCCACAACAAAAGGAAAGCCGGCCCTTTATGCATTGTTAAAGCATATGAAGCCAAATTACAACAAGCCAACTTTCCCTACACAGGAGGGACACTATTATTATATTAATAAATTATTTACACCCCCCCCCCCACCCCCCAAAAAAAAAAAATTGTGAATGTTACTTATTTAGTGCGTGCATATTCAATACTAGGCCTTGCCAATATGATTTGACAGCATTGAATCCTCAGGCTGCCGTATCATGTCCTCCACAAGGCCGGGACAAGGCCTTTGGTTTAAAAGATTATTCTTGATTCTTTCTTGGTTTTGCAGCAGCACAGGGACTTGGTGAACATGTTCAAGCGGACACTTTGTACAGTGTGAGTTGGAGAAGAAGAACACTGTTGTTTCATGGGAGTATAAGAGTAACAGACCAGTCTGGAGCTGGATATCTCCCAGCCACTAACATGTGTATATATACAATTAAATTAATCTTTATTGTCATCAACACAGTGGGCAGGCACATATGTTAACAAAAGGAGGACAGCGACTTATGCTTGGGTGCATAATATGAAACCAAAAAGGTTGTGTTGTGTGTTTTAGTGAGAGCCCTTACCAGACCATTCATTTGTCTGTCTTTTATATCGTCAAGTTTGTTATATTTTTGCAAACCCTTATTGCAAATAGAAATGGTCATGCACAGAAAGTATTACAAAGCGGACATATTTGCTATTTATTCACTCCACTGGGGGCTTAGTTTAATTGCAGGTGCAAATCCTGAACATTTTTACCAGAGTTGAATCCTAATTTATTTGGGCACAGAATGATGTGTAGAATTAAACCACTATACATAAAGTAAAGTTCCCTAACGTTGAGTGGGGAGCCTCTTTGGATTCGCTGCCCACTTAGTTTTCATCCCCAGTAGAGAGAAATGTTGTGTTCGTGCCTTGTCTGCCCAAAACTTTGTGCTTTTTATTTTGATGTGTTCATATTTTATTTGTCTTCCATTTACCTCAGACAAATCTGTAATTGGCTTTGCCAGAATGCTTCAAATAAGGGATTATTACCACGCCCAAAGATGGTATTTGTGGATGTTCTAAAGAGAAACACGTGGTTTTGTCTGCTTGAATAGCTTCAGAAAATGTGTGTACTACAGCCAGGTACTACTTTTTGTTATTTACTACTAATGCCTTACTTTTTATAATCTCTTCATGACTTTGTACTTTCAGGTGTGTGGGTACAGGTTGACTCTGGGTTTGATATTCATGTTGCTGTTCAATGCATACAGATTGTATGAAATGTGGCATTGTTCATTACATCTGGATTAAGGTTGTTTTTTAGGAGTCTGGCAGTTGTAATAACATGAGACAATTGCACTTTTTTGTTTAAGTTTTGTTGAAAATTTGAGTCCAGTTCCTTTTGCTTTACAAATCAAACCTTTTTCTGTCCTGGTTGTGTTTGTATTATTGTGTTTTGAGAGACGTGCTGGATGTGCTCCACTCCTGTAAGAATCTGGAGCCATCGTCCCTATTCACAGAACAGAGCCGCTGCAATGGAAACATTGGCTGTTGGTTTAGATGAAAACATAGGTATTTGTAGGTATTTGTAGGTATTTGTAACTGCCAAACGCACTCAAACACAAAGTGATGAGACAAGCCATCCAAACGTATCTGATCTGAAATTGAGTATTCCGGACTGTTATGTTTATGCAGCCACAAACCCCTATATTTAAGATATAGGCAAACATGAAAGATGTTGAAATCTGGCAAACCACGTGCCCACAGTTGATGTGGACTTATGAGTGTCAAATATAGGCCTATGTGAATCATTTGTACTGGACAAACTTTGGCCTTATCTCGCTGGTCGAGTTTTCTGTGGTTTGAACTCTTTGCCTCGTAGACAGTTCAAAGTCAATTTAACTGACTTACTTGGGAGTACCGTAGAAGTGAACTACAGGGAATCACTCATTCATTAACCCATTCCTACATTCATTTGATTCATTCATTTAGTTTAAGGCAGAAGATTGTGGAAATATGTGGCCAAACCATTATTATTATTATTTTTTTCAACTGAGTCATTGAGCACTGGTCACACATCTGTCGTAGCATTTCTATCTGTCGTACCTTTCCTTGGTGCTTCTGTTTAAATGTCTCAACCTTTCTGCACATTTCCCCCTGAAACTAAGGACTTCTATCCACGGGAATGTTTGGAGCAACTTGACCTAGAGCCATGAGATCATTCTTCACTGCTTCCCCTTTATTCACAAAACTGCAAACAAACAAAAAACTGCAAATCTTTTTTTTTGTATATTCATACGCAAGTCTTAACCACACATCTTGCTCATGTCAGCATTTCTGAATGAGGTCTGACAGCTTTTTCAAGCTTTGACTTTGAACAAAAATGACCCCTCAAATGAGTAGTAGAACTCTGCACTTTGTAACCCAATGCCAGCAGTAGGCAGTGTTAAAAAATAAACACTACTCACATCTATGTAATGTATAATATCATTTGTCAACAACATGTGATTAAAAATCAATTCTGCATGAGTACAAGCATATTCAGAATATTTAAATAGGTACTCAGAATATGTCATCATTCCAGTCCTACAGACAAACGTTACAATTTGGATTAAACACTGTTGCTTCACACATCAAAACGTGTAGACCTATAATTTATTGTTTGAATAACTGAATGTGTCAAGCATAGACATGGGTTCAGTTGTAGTATCATGCAATATTGAATTTCCCTCATGACCCTGACAATTAACGTACCAAATTAGACGTTCAAACAGGATGGAATCATGTTATTGTCCTTGTTAAAAAAATGACTTCATATATATTATGGGCAATAATATGATAAATATGGCCAGAAAGTTTTCTATCACCCTGACTATTATAATAAAGTTGTCTCTTTACACTAAATTGGGGGTTGTCTTGTATCTCTATATCACAGAGTAACACTAGGGGCCTGCCCAGCAGTCGGGCCTTGTATTCAACTTAAAGGACATAAAGGTTACTGTCTCCCTTGGCTTCACAAAAACATGAAAAATCGAAATCACCACGTTGTGCCTATAATGCCTAAGAGCATTTTTGCGTGAACATGCCTGCCATAAAAGTTAACAATAGTAGTTAATCTTGGGTCTTTCTGATTTTGTAAAGTGCTGCTATTGCAATTTACTACTTGTATTTGTCCACAAACTCTGTACCAATACGACGTACATTGATTCCCTGAATCAATGGAGTTCAATGATTGAAGTGCTTTATACATTGTGATGTGACATCTCAATGACTGCCGCGATTCTGGGACCATAGGACCATGAGTAATGTTAGTTTTAATGTCGGTAGCAGGCCTGGAATTTCGTGATTTTAGGGGCAAGGCCACTTGGCCTGCAGTGGGGTAAATTTTCTTAGCGTGAGTAAATATTACCGGTGAGAGTCAGAGAAGGACAGAGGATCATGTGTAAGTTTCGTCAATCAGTATTCTTTTTCATACAGCTTGAGTGCTTCAGATGGGATGTTGTACAATGTCAGTGCTCCGCTTCCACAGAATTATGCTAAAACACACAGGCATGTTATTATGCATGATTACAGGTATCCCACAAATAAAAATTAACTACAACATGTGTACTTGGATTCACCAATTACTGGGGGACTGCCACATCCATAGTCCTCCAAGACAAATCATACTCAATGACAAATTGGCCAAATGGTCAAGGTCAGTGAGGGGTCAGTGTAGACCCTCACTCAGTGTTAGACCCTTAGCCAGCCTTAGTTATGGCCTCCAGGTAAGATAGCCGTTTCTGTTTCTGTGTAGACTACTGGCCAGTGAACAGCGTGACCCACAAGGACTACATACCCACAGTCTGTTCACGAGGCGTTCAATAGCATTGCAGGGTTGTTTGGCTCCCTGGACCATTGTAGTGGGTACTGGACCATTGTAGTGGGTACTGGACCATTGTAGTGGGTACTGGACCATCGTAGTGAATACTGGACCATCGTAGTGGGTACTGGGTATTATCCTGGAATGCTGTTCAGCCTGGGCAACGCTCCCGCCACTTTTGAGTGCCCAACCTCCAGACCTTTTCCCAGAGCATGCAAGCTAGCCAAATTGAGGTAAAACCCGATAAAATGTTTGTATGGAACATTGTGGGAAAGGATTCGGAAGCTACCGATCCTGAGAGGATTCTGGCTCTGCAGGATTGGAAGGTACCCGGTCCAACACCGATGTAGGCATTTTTTTTTGGTCTAGTATCTTTTGTTCCTCACCTCTCTGGTTTAGCAGGCCCGTAGCACAGGTTGACAGACAAGGGGATGCCCTTTGAATAGGAAAGACAGTGCAGAGAGGCTTTTAACAGGTTAGGCAGGCTCTCCTGATGGTACCAGTCTTAGCCATTCCAGTCCCAGATCAGGAGGCTTAGCTATAAATGTATATAAAAGTCAAGTCACTAGGAGGTACTAGGAAAAATAATGCAGGTTTAAACTAGCCTGGAGACCATCCAAGTTCTCTTTAGCGCCTATGACAACCCTACCACTAAAGTCTTAACTTACATTCTGTTTACACGTAAGTAAGTAAGTGAGTAAGTGAGTAAGTAAGTAAGTAAGTAAGTAAGTAAGTAAGTAAGTAAATCTTTATTTATATAGCACCTTTCATACAGGGATTGCAGTTCAAAGTGCTTTACATGGCATCAGAAAGAAAAGGAGGTGCTGCACGCGGATTGCACAAAAGGGTTCAAAATCCAATTAACGGGTGGAGGTCAGAGAGGCTGAGCAGCTCTCTGTGGTCACATGTCGACGAGGACCCGGATTCAAAGTGAGATGGATTTTATGGCGGATCATTACGCGCAGAAGGTGAGCATTATAATGCAGTTATATAAGTGCGTTAGGAATGACAGGCGTATATAACCCTATATATATATATACTTGATTGGTTATACTTGATTATTGTGGCAACAAGTCTGTAGGCTATGCACACTTCTTACGTAATCCGCCGCAACCCAAACCCCAAGCTTCATAAAAAGTATAGGCTACTAAAGAAAAGTGCAGCTTTAACGTTTATAATATGCACACTTGTATGCATATTCGGTTTGGTACCGTCTCGGAAATTCTTTATAAATACAATAGTACTGATATTTCCATGATTTGCTGCAACCGTTCAATAGAGAGGTAAACAATATAGTGGTTATTTTACAATGGTCGGGTTATTTCATGAGGCCAATGAGGGCTACAGTATGAGCTGGGCCACCACACAGCACCACCTCACAGCATCGGTTGCTGCTGAAGCCGAGGAGAGGATAGGCAGCGCGGCCACGGAACTTCTATAAGCAAGCACAGCACCCCAAGGCCTAGGTCCAGCTGCACTTCTATAAGCAAGCACAGCCTAGGTCCAGCTGCACTTCTATAAGCAAGCACAGCACCCCTAGGACTAGGTCCAGCTGCACTTCTATAAGCAAGCACAGCCTAGGTCCAGCTGCACTTCTATAAGCAAGCACAGCACCCCTAGGACTAGGTCCAGCTGCACTTCTATAAGCAAGCACAGCACCCCTAGGACTAGGTCCAGCTGCACTTCTATAAGCAAGCACAGCCTAGGTCCAGCTGCACTTCACCCCTAGGACTAGGTCCCAAGATTAAAACAAAGCATAGGCCTATACATAGTCAGTGTGCCACCATCTAGGAACTGGTTCTCAATTAACAAAGTAGGTTAGGCCTAGTACCATTCCATGATCAACTGCAACCATTCAGTAATATTTTGCCAGAGGTGGAAAAAGTACTGAAAAAAGCTACTCAAGTAAAAGTACAGTTACATCGCTGAAAATTTGCTCAATTCCAAGTACAATTCCAAGTATTGTAGTTAAAATTGACTGTACAAAATACTATTTTCAAAACCTACTCAGAGTACTAGTTACTAGTTTCTTTTTTACTGGTCATATTTAATGCCTCACCAATCATATGTTTTCAACTGCAAGGAGGGGGGTCCAAAATCTCTAATCAGGGTTAACTTTAAACAATGATTTTGAGCAATTCTGTCATAGCAATTGTACATCCTGTCATAAGATAACTGACTTTTTTTTTTCTAACTCAACAAAAGATACATTAAGGCCTTCTATTTTAGTTTATAGCCTACTTTGACTTGAAGGAGTGTCATGACACTATATGCTTGACATCTGTGATATTAACACTCCTCTTATCATCTGAATCATTTGTTCAATAGCTTACACAAAACTTAAAAACTACTGAAAAAATACAAAATACCAAAAAGATCTACTCAATACATAAATTTAATGAGTTACTTTCCACCTCTGTATATTGCATATGTTGTTGTGTTCTAGTACCAAGAGGACGGCTATGTTGTCATGGACGGCCTTCTGACAGCACAGGAGTGCGATCAGCTCAGATGCAGGATGGCAGAGATAGTGGATGGGATGGATGTCCCGGAACATTGCCGTATCACCTTCTCTACCGATAACGACCAGCTGAAAGACCAGGTAACTACTGAAGCCGATGGGAATGCTGCACTACTGTACGTTCGCCGTTCAAATGTCCCTTTATCATGAGTGTGGCTGCCTTAAACCATATGCTTAACCACTTTGCTCATATGCTTGCGTTGTGCGGTGAAAGAGGCAGGTAAATACCCTTTAACGTTAACATGTATAGAGCTACACAACAGTGTAAACATTTGACTGTCGGCTATAGCCAGTGTTGCCAGATTGGGCCAGATTTCCCGCCCAATCTGGCAACCCTGGCTGCAGAGACTCATGATATGGTCCCCTGACCCAGTGATCCTGTCCTAGGGGAATGCTGATTATTTCCTCACCAGCGGAGACAAGATACGCTTCTTCTTTGAGAAAGGTGTTTTTGATGACAAAGGTAGGACTATAAAAGTAATGTAGGACTATAAAAAGTAAAATAATGACAATATTGTTTTTTACATTTTTATCTTTATATAGTATATGAGATGTCAAATGAGATAGGCCTGCCCAATTTATATTTATGCTCAATTTACAGGTGAATTTACAGTTCCACGAGAACGTTCTTTGAATAAAGTCGGTCATGGTAAGGAGGAGACCAGATGTATGCACACGTCTCTTTGAGAGAACCTTCTGCTTCAGGTGAACATGATTCATTCTGATCCTACAGCCCTCCATGCTCAGGAGCCTTTGTACAAAAAGATCACACACTCGCCCCAGGTCCAGGTGAGCCAAACTACTACTTTAACTCATTATCTAAAATCTGTAAAGAAAATACCCTCGTTCGTATCAACAGTGTGTATTAAATGTGTATATCCTCCACAGGGAATTGCTAAGAAGCTTGGTCTTCAAAGCCCTGTGATTCTACAAAGCATGTACATTTTTAAGGTAGGAAACACTCATAATTGTCATCTTTACTAGTGCATTTGTATCATGGATTATGCCTAGTGTACTAATTACTTATTGTTGAATGAATTATTGAATTACATAATTTTCCGTCTCATCTCCCTTCAAGCAACCAGGGATTGGTGGAGAGGGTAAGCACATTCATGTCAAACTTATTGAAATGAAGAAGTGAAGTGAAGGACTAACATTGATGTAGTCCTTCCACAGTGCACTTTAAGTCATACAAGAATCCAATAGATAAAGATCCTATAGACCAACAGACCAATAGAAAGCAACCAAAAGAAAACAATAGACAAGGAGCAACCGACTGCAATTTCATCCATAATATTAGTCAGTGTTTGGCATTGATGGGGCTCTGTGGATTAGAGGTTATACTATTCTACTAATATCCAACTTCAACCATCTATCCCAATAGAGCAAGTTACCAGTATATATTTTACATTCTGAACTATTGAAATATATAGTACTAATATATGCATTATAAGTAGAACACGGTTTCATTTGTCAGGAATAATTATATCTCACACATATCCTGATAAACACCTTATACTTTGAATGAGCCTAGTGGCTGTGTGTGGTTGTGTGTGTGACTCCCCAGTGACTCCTCACCAAGACGCTACATTCCTGCACACCACCCCGCTGGGCAGGGTGCTGGGCCTGTGGCTCGCCCTGGAGGACGCCACCGAGGACAACGGCTGCCTCTGGTTCATCCCTGGGACCCACAGCAGTACGTTCTCCTTCTACTGTTTTATCTCGTATTAACACACATTGTAGTAAGAAAAACCGTCACCCACATGCATGCACTGGGTCACATAGCCTGAGAAGAAGGACAGACATGGAGGGAGAAACTGTAGGCCAGGGATGGGGTGTGCGTCTGTTTGCCCATTTGTCCGCAGCTCCAGTCTGTGGTTGTGCGTCAGCAGTTGGTCCTTCTAGAGTGAATAGGATTGTCACACAATCCTCCTCTCCTAGGTTCTTATGAGAGTGGCCTCTGTTCCACCACCAGGACAACACATCGCACACCCACACTCACACACAGACACACAACCACACACGTATACATACATACATACATACATACATACATACATACATAAGCTTATTTTTCTAATCCTTATTTTTATGTATGTTCACTGAGGTGGTATTACTCGCCGTATGGTGCGGACCCAAGAAGGCGTCTTCCCATTGACAGATTTTGTTGGCCAAGAGCAGGCCTACGATGAGGACAAGTTCATCCCCGCCCCAGTGAAGAAAGGTACTCATAGACCGCTGTCTTTAGTGAATAAGGATGCAGTATTTTGTCGACTGGTTAGCCAGTGACATAAAGTGCCGCTTCTGGACAGGCTGTCTCTGTAGCGGTGGGAGTTAAATACTAATTTGAGCACAAATTTCTTCTTTAGATAAGAAACTTGAAACATTGAACTTATTAAAGATCTTTCACATTACGGCCATGTTCCTCCTCATCATGAGTGGGGCAGTGGTGTTTTCTCAGTGGGTTTGAACTCCCCTGGTTGGTTCAGGTGGGGTGGTGCTGATCCACGGGCAGGTGGTGCACCGCAGTGCGCCAAACACCTCCGACAACTCCCGTCATGTTTACACCTTCCACCTGATGGAGACCAAGGACACTCGCTGGAGCCCTGAGAACTGGTGAGATACCATCAAGAGGGAGACCTTTTAAATGAGGCTTCACAGGGCGTGGAGGTCTTTAAGAGCCTTGTGGACCATCCTGACCGTGCCTAATGCTGCTCTGTCCCTTTAAGGCTCCAGCCCACAGAAGAGCTCCCCTTCCCTCCACTCTACACCACATGAAGGATCACATGGCGTATGGTTTTCTTCTCCATGTCATGGCTACATTCACGCTTCCCATTGGTCTAAGAAAGAGCAAACTTGCCAGAACATTATTACGTGGTCAGGTATAAGTCCAGTCAGTCAGTCCACTGGGAAATATATCCTATACGTCTATCCATATTCTACTGTTATTAACTACACACTGCATTGTGTCGGCCATGTGATCCACTTCAGAAGAGAGGAAAAAGTCTTACTGTGTACTTTCTAAGGAAGATAACATCATTTTGATATTCACCAAATATTTGTTTGATTGTAATGGAGACTGGAGACTTTTTGTACCAAATACTACTAATAATTGATATAGTTTTTTCGTGATTATATATTTTGGTTTATTGAATCCAAACTAACTGCCTGTTTTGGAAGGAACACCTGAAACGTACAACAAACTATTTTCTTAGCTTGGATATTTCTTCTTAATTCGTCCACCCAAATTAATATTTTTTGCTATTGGAGTGTGAAACAATCAATCTTGTTGAAATAAAAAAGCGCAATCTTGATTTAGGTGGGTTTCATATTTTGATCCTGAAATATTTTTGGATAATTTCATGCATTCGGACATATTACTCTTTGCAGCCATTAATAAGATGTATGTTATCCAACTATTTAGAATCAGAAGAAAATTCAAACATTTCAGCATTATCTTTAATGATGCAATGTACATGCAATACTAACTTTAAGAAAACGAAATGTAAAGATGAAAGAAAAATGAAAAATCACATCTTGCTCGTAAGAACCGTCATGTCAGCCTTACAGAATAATGCTAAATAAAGCTGGGAGAAGAGGCCATGTGACAGATATTTCTAACAAATATATTTTAAATCAAAAATAAATAAATAAATTAGAAAAAATTATGGGTGAAACAGGCCATTGTTTGTGCAAACGTGGGACCTGTCAGCTCAGCATTAAGGAACAGCATAGAGTTTTTAGAATTGTCTCCACATGAAGATTTAACATTAGGCTTGTAGAAAATGCTCAACAAAATTTACAGTAGGCTTGTTCTGTATTTAAGTTTCATACAGAATTTCACATCTTAGTGTCATGCAGGAGCAGAATTTGTCACCATGTGCCAACAACTCACATTGTTACAGTTGCTGGACGGCTTCTTGACAAACTTGCCATGCTTTTCAATTACCGCCTCAAAAGCACTTAATATGGTGCAGAAAGCAGTGTCTCTAAGGCTAACCTCCAGCATCACTACGTTCATCACCAGAGGCAAAACTATCACATCTTCTAAAACAGTTCATCGTAGAAAGACATTTCCATAAGCTTGATTTTAAATTATGTTCTTCAAAGGCTATACAAAGGCATGTATCCATTTGCAAAAAAATGACATTACAAGATAAAACAAAGACGATCGAAATGTGCCACTTAAGAGTCTGTCCCATCCATCTGCCCATTGTTGCATATGTGAATGCTATGTTGTTTTGTTCCAACCTCGCTTACAAGTCAACATTTATTTGTGTTGGTGTCTCTTATAATAGAAATGTGACCAAAGATATGAATATCACAGACACCATAATGAACAGAGAGAACGATCACGATCAACATCATTTCTGGAAATGACCATCTCCATCCATGGCAACTAATTTGAAATGCATTTTGATCTACAGTAGGCAAAATTTGGACATGCTGATGAAACATCTGCAGCTTTACCAAATAAAAAGGCAGAGGTGTTGTTCTTAGTCTTACTAATTAATCAGGATTACCATGTTATCATTACCATTTGTCCACACAGGTAATCCCAATACTTTTTGTGCGAATGATCCTTCCTACCCTCCCAGTCCCAGTTAAAGGGAACCATTATTGTTTGATCAATACTAATTTCCAACTGTTTACTCTCCTTCGATATATTGAAAAGTAACACATCCTATTATAGAGGTCAGAAATCAAAGATGTCAAAAATCCCATTAATCATTATTCAGCCATAATATTATTAGTATCATTCAGAGCAGTAGCAGGATGAAGAGGTAGAGGGGCAGGAAGAGGTTGTCTATTTGGGAGGTGTATGCCTCCAACATGGCCACCAGTGTGATTGAGCCCACGATCCACGAGTAGGTGGAGTTCAGATTGATGCTCCCGTCAAAGATCAGGAACACGGCCACTGCGATGATCTGGGCGAACACAGACGTGGCGGTGCCCTCCATTGTCTTCTTGGTGCCAGGCCATCGGAACTCCCCCATGGTGCTGCCAAAAACTGATGCCACCGTGTCTCCAACTCCCACGGCCAGCACCCCGGCGTACGGCACCAGTCCTCCTGCGCCCGGTAATATCCCTTTAGGGGCACATGGGCCAGGGTACAGCCATATGGGTAAGGACATGCCCAGGAGCAGGTAGACATGTGTGAGGATCAGAGGCCCAGAGTCCCGCTCGTCCAGGAAGAGGGTGAGAAGCTGCCTCAGGAGCTGCCCCATGGGTCGAATGCGGAAGTACCGCACATACTCCATTACCAAGAACAAGGCCAGGCACCCCACTGAGGCCACGTGGAGGAGCTGCCGGTCGTATAGCAGCCCTGGCACATAAGTGGCCACAATGATGAGGTGGAAGTACTTCCTGACGATGGTGGAGGCCTGGTGCTTCTTGGAACCTGACTGGCGCTTGTAGTTCTGGTGCAGCACCACACAGGTGGCGATGCTGGCCAGGAGCAGCCAGTAGCCCAGTAGGCACATCCTCTTCTCGTTCAAAGTCACAAAGTCCACCAGCCACATGATGGGGTGGCGGCCGATGAACAGCGCCAGCCACGGCATGAGGATGCCCAGCGCCAATACGGCAGTCATCATGTGGAAGAACAGCGACGATACCCATGTCTCAGACTCCATGAAGCAGAAGAGCAGGGCGAAGAAGACCCCCAGCAGCAGTGAGCCCACCACCACCACCGGAAGGAAGTAGTTGATGGGGTCGCCCTTGGCCTCAGACAGGCTCAGGGAGCGCTTGATCAGCTGGTTCACGATGAAGCTGATCCCGCCCACGATGAGCAGAGCCTCCCCGGGGGTGAAGCAGCGTGGCAGCAGGTACAGCACGATCAGGCAGAGGTAGACGAAGATCAGCAGCACCTCCAGGACCTCGATCACCTCCGACACCGTCAGGGTCTGCTTGGTGGTGTACATGATGGCGGCCCCCGCCATCCCTGCTATCACACATGTGTTGGTGGGCACCGGCCGCGTGACGCCCAGAGCGATGAGGGACAGGAACAGAGCCAGCATCATGCCCGTCACCGTGACCACCATGGAGAACCGCTCAAAGTAGACGTACCCGGAGGCGGAGCACTTCTCCTTCAGCACCAGGCCCAGAAGGGGCATCACCATGGAGGCCGGGACAATGCCGCTGTTTGCCGTCGGACGAAACTGGAACACGGCGCCGCCAGAGCGGAGCAGGCGGTCCCATTTGTGTTGAACGTAGAAAGCCTGGATGACCAGCGCTATGCAGCACCAGGAGTGCTGGTTCCAGACCACCATGTGGACACACAGTACCATGGCCATGACAACAGAGGACTCCACCAACACCGGGTTGACCTCCATGTTGGCAGAGTGGCGACGCACACAGGCGCTGAAAGAGAGAGGGAGAAAGCGGAAGAGACTAGACGGATGTTCTCGAATACGGAATGGTCATTAGCAGATGGCTCCTCTAGCGTGCATCCTTCATGTGTTGGTCTCTTCATTTACTGCAGATCACCTGTTAAAGACAAGTGTTACTCTCGTGTAAAAATTTAAAGGTAGGCTTAAATCATACGGCATTTACAAGATTTATAATAATGGTTACTTAGGCATTCGCCTCTTTACTGACAAACTGGCAACGTGCGAGATATATGATCTGCGGGTCCATGAGTCATCTTATCGAAAGATCAGATAACTTTACACCTCTTACCTCCTTCTCTGACATCAAATCAGACGATAAGATCAAACTCTTTTCAAACGAGCATTAAAAATTATATATTTAGTATAAAAGAGCGCGACGTTTCTTTCTTATTTTCAATGTGTTAGCTGCCACCTTTGTTCTTGCAAATAATAAAATGTGAGTAAGCTGTGTGCATTTGTGAGTCATTAAATAATGACAACGAGATCCATTGTCGCAAGGTGGAAACGCATTGCTTGTGCTTAGTAATGTTAAAACTCCCATTTCTAGTTGATATTCTGCAAATCGATGTAGCCCAGCTAGCTGTTTTCTGCTGAAGTGGGGATACTGCCCTGTCAAGGATGGTGCGACCCACGCCAGCATCAAGCTTACGTCAACACCCAATGAGGACTCTTTACAACATATAACCATTTCTATGCGTTGCAGGGGTTTGAATTCCGTATGCATTAATATATAAAATACTTACAGCATGTGTGGACTGAAACAAACGGCGATCTGAACGAAAGCGGTGGCAGCTTCTTCTTCGATCTCCTCTAAGGTGTCAGCTGGCGGTCCTCACACTGTGTTGCCAGATTGGGCCAGATTTCCCTCCCAATCTGGAAACTGGCTGCAGCGATCTGAAGCCAGGGTTGAGAAATATGGCCCAATCTGGCAACACTTGTCCTCACAATCAGCAGGAGGGGGGGGGGGGGCGTGGTAGACAGAGCCAGGTCACGTGGGCGACGCGTCATAAGAGGAGGGACCACAATGGTTTAAAATACATTATTTTATTTAAATGTGACTATGTATTTGCATATAATACTTGTAATACATATGTGTACAGTTTATGTTGGCTTGTAGATCAAAACGTGTGAATATATATTGTAACACCTAGAAATAGCCATAATAAGTATCATTATTTTAGCAGATAGTGAGCATAAAGGAAACAGACAAAGACACGCGGCGGAAACAGGAGGCGACGCTCAGCCAATCACACGGCGAGAACTGGAAACCGGAACCCGACGCTCAGCCAATCACACGGCGGGACCCAAGATGGCGGAGGCGGCCTTGTGTGTCAGGTAACAGTCCATATACTTTAAGTTAACCCTGGACTTCTGTCAGATAACTTAGCAATGGGAAACTCAACTGTAAAGAACGTCGGATGTTCACAACCTCAAAGTCGCTGTCTCTATTTCACTAAAGTAGCGGAGCGCTCCGCGGAGAGCCCCGGCCCCCCGCAGCACGCTGGGACCTTAGCTTAGCCTCGCTGTTTGAATGGTTCAGCGCGACCCACAACAACCACCGCAGGCATCACAGCCAACAAACTGTCTCCGTGGAAGTATTGAGAACTTTAGTAAAAGTGGAATAAATGTATTCAGATGGAACAAAGTGGCCGATATTTCCGACCCACGGGAGTAGCCGTAGTTGAGCTGTCCACAAACGGAACAAGAGCTGCAGCTTTACTTTGATCAAACACATGGTATACGTTATAGTACTGCACTATAACGTCCTGTTGTTTATTTTCAAATATGGAATTCATGAACTGTATCCCAGTAGTCCGACGTGGGGCAGACAGGACATGTGTAGTCATCTACTCTGGTATAGCGAGATGACTTGTTTCTAACTAAATGCTTGACGTAACCGAGCCTCATCGTTGTTGATCATCACTGACCGTTTTCTTCAATTATTTAGTGATTTCTTGCATCTCTGACTCCATGAACTACGGTTCAGGGAGACATTCAAATGAAATACATTTCAGTAAACATTTAATTGTTTGATTAAGATTCAGCCCATAGGTATTTGTAGAAAACTGAATATCCAATCTCTCCCAGAAGAGCGTATTTTTTGATAACATTGATAACATAATTACAGTAAATGATTCCTTCATGATCCAACCCAATGTTTTCTCACAGGAGTAGTCGGGAGCTATGGACAATTCTTCTGGGTCGATCAGCATTGAGAGAACCAGTATGTGCTTTATCGATTTTCTCTATTATTATTTTGAACCTACAATCCAGGCCATCTTGAATGGTCCAATTGTCTCCATTTATGCATATGTGTTGGTCTGTTTCGACACCCACCACCCAAACCTATGAAGGTGACCCATTCATCCTGCTTTATTGTAAGAAGAGGTCAAAACAAACCGCTAAAGAGCCCGTGTACGTTTTGGTAGTTTGTTTATAGGATTAAAACATGAGGAAACAACTTGATTTTCCCTGATTATTTTTTTTATGAGAAACAATAATGACAAATATAAGTCAAATTCTCATTGTCCTGGTACCAAAATAGACTCTTGCAGATACAAGAAAACAGGAGAAAGTAGTTTTGTTTTTGCTTTCTGCTTTTTAACTGCATAGCGTAAAATCTAACCTAATAGGCTATTCCAACTGTGGGCCAGAGATTTCTGATTGGTAACTGTGCTCTGTTAGTTTTTTTTTCCTCTGTGCCACCTTCCAATAAGAGTTCCTTACTTCTGTTAACTCTTTTGGCCATCAGGATTTTCTCTTTTGGCCATCAGGATTTTCCCCTCAAAATTTAATGACACTATAACAATTGAGTGGGAGTACAGTAAGGAGCACTTACAATAATATTAATAAAAACAAATACAACTTGATGTATGGGAAACGCCAACATTTGGAGTCTTTTATGACACTTCAAAATGCCACATTGGTCATCCTTGATAAATGTAAACTAACATCTTCTGTTTATTCTGCTGTCTCTCTCTGACCTACATCCTCAATAATATAGGTGCAGATAGAGGCAGAGCTTGACAGGCACTGGGAAAAGCTACATCAAGGGCTTACCTACTACAAACCAGCCAGGTATAACTCTTAAAGAATGTGTGGTCCACAAATCACACACAAACCACACACTAAGATACCAATGTTTAAATGTTGTATTTTCCCTCCCTTTTCGATACAGTTCATCAGCTGTGGCCAAGTTGAAGGCAAACAAGGAAGCGGCCAAGCCGCTGAAGGACTTCTCACTGAGGATCAGCAAATTACTGGTGAGTTTGGGTTGCTTGTCCTATCTAACTTTCTATTTTGTCTATGTATTTTATTATTATTATTTTATTTATTACACTTTTAGAGTTATAATGTACTTTCATCAATGTTTTACCAACTTATATATTCTTAAAGGGGACATATTATGAAAACATTTTTCCTGGGATTTGGGGTTTTGTTTTGGGTCTCTGGTGCTGCCACACGCATACAAACTTTGAAATAAGTCTGCACATGGTTTTTTGAGTGAGATATGCATTTCTGAAAGTACCCCGCCTACAGTTACCAAACGAGAGAGTCAGTTTCGGCACCTCCTCCTATGTAGGAGGGGGGTACATTTGCATATTACCACCCACTTCCCCATCCCCCTCCAATCAGAGCATAGATACGATTTTGTGGACCAGCGGACGAGCACTGAGCGGAGATGTTCGTGCATTACAGAAGCAGGGAGATTCCATACAAAAATAGATGTGACTGCCTAGCAGGGAGTCCGGCTGAGCTGCTGGACTGCCGCCGAGCTCCCCCGTCCGTCAGCAGTCCGGCAGCTCCGCTCCGGGAGTACAATCCCTTTCTCCTCCACGTCGCGGTTCAATCTGGACTTCAGAGAGCCAAAGCCGAAGTTCAGGGGCCGGCTACCAGGACATTTTAGAGCACTTCATGCTTCCTTCTGTTGACAAGCTTTCGGGAGATGCTGATTTCATTTTCCAGCAGGACTTGGCACAACCACACTGCCAAAAGTACCAATTCCTGTTTTAATGACCATGGGAGATTGGCCAGCAATCTTGCCTGACCTGAACCCCATAGAAAACGTATGGGGTATTGTCAAGAGATGAGAGACATGAGACCCAGCAATGGCCGCTATCAAAACAACCTGGGCTTCCAGAAAACCTCCGCAGGGCCAAAGGCTGATGGACTCGTCAATGCCACTCCGCATTGACGCTGTAATTCATGCAAAAGGAGTCCCAACCAAGTACTGACTGCATATACAAGAACATAATTACATACAGAAGGCTGACTACTTTACTGTATTCTTTTTTTTTTTCTTTTTTTTTCTTATGTTATATTAAAAATTTCTGAGCTACTGAATTTTGGGTTTTGATGAGCTGGAAGCTCATGAAAACATTTCACTTTGGGTGTAATGAATCTATATAATATGAGTTTTCTTTTTTAAACTGAATTATTTAAATTGAGATGCACCGGTGTTTATTTCTTTTCAGGGTCTTGATGAGGAAAAGAGTTTGCAGATTTTACAGTGCTACCTACAAGAGGACTACAGAGGAACGCGTAATTCATTAAAGGTACACATAATCCCTTGGATTTCCTTCTGTTGGCGAATATTGTTTTAATGAGGTTGGATGATATTTTTTTATAATTATAAGAACCAATTTCAGTAATGCTTTTCCCTTTACAGTCGGTTCTCCAGGATGAGAGACAGAGCCAGGCATTACTGCTCAAGGTCAGTATACATGGTTAAAGCCATTCACACTCTTATGCTCCATCAAGTAATTGTGATATGCATTTAAAATTATGTTTACCTGAACTTTATTTATAAAAGGATGCTGTCTCCCAACCAGAAATGTTCTGGCTTTCATTTAACAACTTGATGGTGAAGCTAGTCATAAAAATGTTATTTATGGAATTGCATAAAATCTAGTTTAAAATCGTCTTCTTGGTAAGCTTATTTTAATCCTTATAGTCTGATGCTCTTGTGATGGAGGCGGTTTAGTAAATGTTGTTAACGGGAGCCTATAATTAAAGAACAAGGGTTAAGCAGTTTGCTGAAGCAGGTTTCAATTGTAGACTTGATGCCCACAGGAAAAAAACCAAGAGCCTTTGTTGTTGGGAGTCCCACACTAGTGTCTGAGCCAGTGTATAGACTATTAGCGTTGGTCTCGCTTCTATGTTTAGAAGTGTTCACAGGCCAACCACGTCTCTCCATTCAGAAGAATCCTTGAGGGTGTGGCAAATGATTTGTTGCCCCTTTTTAAAGTTATAATATGTAATATTTCTACATTAAAATATCAAAACGACTCGACCCATGTTGTACATTGGTTTTAGTTGTGTACTTGCATTATCCAACCCAGAGAAATCCATTCACTATCACTGTCTGTTAAATTTTTTTTCGCATGTCAATGGAGTCACATGCCCTTTCCCCCTACCTTCTGGGGAAACACTACCCTGGAGTTCTTGCGAGAGCACAATTTGAATTTGCTCAGCAAGTCACTCTGGGAATGAGCAATATACTCACTCCCCAATTGCCCTGGCCCAGAACATTAACAAATCACATCGGTGTATCTTATATAGGCGGGCCAAAAGTGTTGCTGTTTTACTGATAGGATGTCAAGTCTATTGGTTAGCTCCGCTGGTCTGGATACATCACCCCTTGTATTCTTCTGATTGGTCTTAGTGTTATCCAATTGCGTGCAGTGATATTTTCAAATGCATGCTTGGTGCCGCCCCTCGAGTTGGGCCGTTTTCATCACTTGTTGCCAGACCCTACAGCTTTCTAGATGTGGGTCTGGATTTCCAAGCTAGGGAAACACGCTAATCCTGTGGAGACCTAATTTGTTGATATATTTCAATAGTGTTCTAGCTTACTACGATGCTTTGGTCCTTCATCAAGTGGCTCAGGACATGAGAGAAGGATGCTATCCACGATCGATAGTATCTCCTATATATTGAACATTTTTATTAAATGGGTAAAAATCTTATTTGATTGTAGGTCTGTGAGAAACTCATTGATTCTCAGTCCCTCACCTACACACTGACAAAAGAAAGTCCCCTCCTCTCCATGCAAACTCTGAATCAATGCAGGAAATATCGACCGAGCGAAGGTTCTATAGAGAGGAGTGCTGCTGCCTGTCTCCTCAGCAGGTTTACACCGCTAAACACACTGGACTCAAGTCTTTAGGGACTTGTGAATCTGTGGGAAACAGTTATGTGTACAGTAACTTTATAAAGCTAGAGCAATGTTCAATATGCTCAAAGTCAAAGATGTGGTGAAGACAACCACTCCCACGGTATCCCCGTTCCCAGTGTTGGGGAGTAACGGAATACATATGTCGATACTTCTCAGTTTCACGAGTTTATTCACTCTCTTGCTTTCACACCAACAGCGTTTAATAGTGCGCACTAAACGAGTTTGGTCCCTTGGTTCGAGACATCCCTGAAGAGGTGGTCTCGGTTAGTTTCCAAACGAACCCTGGTGCGGTTCGCTTGAGATGTGAAAGCGAACGCACCTCGGTCCGATCCAGTTCTAAAAAGCATACGCCTCTTTGGACGTAACAGGCACCCGCTCAGCAGCGCGCATTATTGGAATTATTGTTTGATTAGCGGTAACTCCAAGATTAACAGCACATTGTCGGAAAATGAGTCGTGGCTCAACATGCGGTAAAGAGGAGATGGAATGTCTATTGGATATTTGGGCAGACGCCCACATAAAACGTATGCTGGAAAACACACATAAAAATGCAGATGCATTTAACACATTCAGCACCAGGATGAGGGAAGAGGAGTTCGACCGGTCCGCAGATCAATGTACATCACGCTGGGTATCCATGATTGTTTACTTTCACCGGCACTTTCACCCCTTTTTTTAATTTAACGCTTTACCCCGCCCCAGACCTTTTTGTCCAATGATTTAACAATCTTTTCACACAAGTGGGTTTGTTAAATTCTGTGGACTGTTGTGAAAATTGCAATGTGAAAAGGAACTGCACCAAACCAAAAAATAAACATTGTATTTTGGTCTGGATCAAAGAGAGTATACTAAGTACTCTCCTGGTGTGAATACGCCCAATTTTCTCTTTCTTTCTTTCTTTCTTTCTTATAGTCTTTGTTCCTCTACAGCTAATTATATCACTTAGTGCATTTTCAGGGAGACTTGGGCCCAACACATTCAGCCAGTTGGAACAGAGGAACATACCAGAATAGGCCTGTTTAGTAAGCAGGATTTGATGCCGCATTCTTATAAAATGCAATTCAATGTGGAAGTAATCCAAGTATTCAGAATACAATACTCAGATTGAGTGAGGTAATGGAATATATTAAATTTTTGTGCATGTATTCTGTAACTGGATACATTTTAAAGTATCCTTCCCAACACTGCCCGTTCCTTCGTCCTTAGTTACCGTGTTGATTGAGTGTGTCAACCGTTAACCATGGATATGTATCTTGTATCCACAGATTGCAGACTTTTATTTTGAGGAGAGAGTGTGTCTCCTGCGGTGCGTCCTACTCCTATTGACATACTTTCAGGATGAAAGACATCCCTACAAAGTAAGATATGTCATGAATACACAACGCAGCATAACTCCAGTCTGAACACCAGCTAACATCTTCAGTTTGGTATGAATTGAATGAGGTTTTTTTCCATTGTCTCTCTGTGTCTTTGAAGGCAGAGTATGCTAGCTGTGTGAATAAACTGGAGAAGGACCTAGTGGCCAACTACAAGTCACAGTTTGAGAACTTGTTCAAAGCAGAGGCTCCAACATGGGAGACCCATGGCAATCTAATGGTGAGAACACAACAAACCAAGGCGTGGTGGAAACTACTACATTGATTACATGATTCATAATGACACTTTGTTTAGTATTAACTTCTTGGACAAAGTGGACACAGTAGAGTTAGCCCATTGCCCAGATGCCAACATTTAATTACATGAATAAAATGCATGTAATGAACTATGTACGAATAAATACAACCCACTATCCAAATGTTTCAGACGGAGAGGCAGATCTCGCGGTGGTTCCGCCAGTGTCTCCGAGAGCAGTCTCTGCTGCTGGAGATCCTGTTCCTGTACTACGCCTACTTTGAGATGAGTGCGACCGACCTGCTGAGCTTCACCAAGCTGTTCAAGGAGCAGGGCTTTGGCCTCAGGCAGACCAACAGACACCTGGTGGACAAGAGCATGGACACCCTGGTCGACCGCATCGGGTGAGATGGCTTCATGTTTATCTACTTTGTATCTGGGACAAGCTTCGGAACTCTCTAATTGATTTTAAATGTGTCTTCCTGCACTATGTGTTTGAAGCCTTGCATTTGTAACTGAATGTGGTAACTGTATGTAAGATTCAATTGATTTGAAACTTTGATAAAAGTTATTGACATCGTCATCTATCGTAAAGTAGCCAATGGTGGTTTTGTTTGCTGCCCGCAGGTACTTCAGCTCGCTGATCCTGGTAGAAGGGATGGACATCGACTTCCTTCACAAGTGTGCACTGGAGGACTGCACAGATCAGCACCAGTTTTACAGCACCCCTGAGGTCACCAAGGTGGGCATGGAGTCGTTAGTCCTCCTCCCAAAGCAGACTGAATGAATCCTAGGAGTCGTTAAACTGACACATCCCAGGGATTCCATGCTCAAATAGTCATCGTTGTGGTCTGATTCAAATTTTGTTTAGGTTTACTACTTTTAGTGCAAAACTAGAAAACAAAACTTGTGGTCATTCACACATCCCCATCTTAGTTGAAGCTACTGAAGTATCTGATAGGTCAAGGCTGCTCCCGCTAATTCATTCTGCTCCACCACTTTAAAGGAAGATGAGCGAGAACGATTTTCAATGTCTCTAAACAGTGTAACCAAAGCACTATGTATAATCAAGCTATTGCAGCCATATTGCTACAATGTGAAGCGAGGCTTTCTTGACCCCTAGCCCTAGAGTGGTGTAACACCACACATCCTTTGGGGTGAACCCCCTTATGGTGTAACAAGTTTCAAACCTGTTCTGGGTTTAATGAGATGTGGTTTGAGGTAGTAGATAAGATAACAACTTTATAAATCCCTTTGTTACAACAGCCCAGCAGCAGTGGAAAACACAGGATAAAGTGCAAAAATAGACGCTAAAGTGAAATCAAACAGGGCAGATAAAACAGATGGTTTAAACAATCTAAATTCTAAAGTGGCCCAGTACCAGTACTTCACAGTATATTAAAGTGTATAAACGCAAAGGTAAACAAGTGGCTATTTAGCAGTGGTTGGGCTCCAACGGTGTGCTGCGGTTCTCCAGGAGATGGACCAGCTGCTGCTGACGCTGGGAGACATCCCCCACCACGGGCCGGTGCTGCTGGCCTGGGTGCTGCTGAGACACACGCTGAAGCCCAACGAGTCCAGCCCCGTCGTCAGGAAGATCGGCAACACTGCCCTGCAGCTGGGCGTCTTCAAGTACCTGTCCACCATGCTGCAGGGCCTGGGGGTCTCAGGCAACAATGTAAGGCAGTGTTTATTGAGTGGCGTCTATAGTGGTGCTTCTCATTTGTAGCATGGGAACATAATGAAGTGTGGACAAGGTGTGTATTTTATTAAGTATGGATTATTTTCAGATGCCACATGCATACCATTTCCTTTGTCTCAGTTAACGGTTGCATTTAAATATGCTTTAAACCTGCCCTATGTAATACTGAACTAGAAAGTTTTCACAAGTCAATCCATCCAGGGAATGCCTTCCCTGCCCACCTTTAGAAAATCGAGTTTGAATAATACTGTATTGACTTATTGATAAAATAGGCTGAACTGTATGTAGATATAATTACAACTCAAGCCACCAGATTGCTAATAAAAAGAGTTGCATAGTGCAGGTTTATCAATCTTTAAATGTTTCTGTATTTTCATATCTCCCTACAGTGTACAGCCAGCACTGCCAAGATGTGCATCTATGGCCTCCTCTCCTTCGTCATCACCTCCTTTGAAGAGGAGACCCTGGGCAGCCCACAGGTACCGATCTGCAGGAGTAGGGATGGAACAACTCATCCATAAGTGTTTATGATGAGTGTTTCGCTGGGCAGGACCCCAACCCAGTTATCCAAGGAAATGGATTAAAACCTAACAAATCGACTGTTCACATATGTTCATTACAACCTCCATAAAGGTAATGAACAACCTTCATGGAGGTTGTTCATTACAACCTCCATAAAGGTGCTTTAAATGAAACCACTATTGGAATTATACTTGTGGAGCATCGGGCATTCATGTCTGAAGTACCCCTTTGTATTCCATATTTATTATGTTGGCTTTCTTGACCAGAGTCTCATTTTTAACACAATTCTTTTTTTACTCTCAAATAAATGTGCATACTTGAAGGGACGGACGTATGTGGTCCGAACCACCTCCACTGACTCCTTTCTAAGCAGAGGAGCAGCGGCTCTAATCCCAGTTCCTCACGGATGACTATTATTTATCTGTAATTTATTTGATTTATTCCAATTTTGGTTGTGATGATGTATGATTTAACCGTTCCATCAATTGACAAATGCATTTTACGAGTGGTGGGGTGTGCACTTATTTTCCATAAGCATGGCCGAATAAATGAGAGTAGGCCTAGCTTAATTTGATTTCAGTCACTAATTTAGAGATGTAGAAATCATGGAAGTAACTGACTTCACACTGCTCACTCGTCCAGCGGGTGGGGCAAAGCGGGTGCAAACTGTTCCCACCTGCAGGCTTACGGAAAGAGTCAAACCATGTCAGTCTCTTTGGTGACTCTCTGATTGTATTGATGTTGTGGGCATTACGATGCACGTACATTGCCTCTTCTTGTATGTCCTTGACACGAGGTTGTAAGCCCGACCTGCTCCCTGACATATTCAACCTGTCAATCATTTGGTGTTCTGCCAACCATTGGTATGTCAGGAATGTAGATAGGCGATGCTTTAGAACGATTGGTGGGGGAGAGAGGGGAGAGAGGAACAGCGTTCTATCACGCAGAGCAGCGTTCTATCACGCAGAGCAGCGTTCTAACGTGCAGCGCAGCGTTTTAACGTGCAGCGCAGCGTTCTAACGTGCAGCGCAGCGTTCTAACGTGCAGCGCAGCGTTCTAACGTGCAGCGCAGCGTTCTATTGTGCAGCGCAGCGTTCTAATGTGCAGCGTTCTAATGTGCAGCGCAGCGTTCCAATGTGCAGCGCAGCGTTCCAATGTGCAGCGCAGTGTTCTAAAGCGCTTGCTTCGATTAACGGGATGAAAATTTGCCGGTTCACTTCGTTTCAACATTGAGGGGTTTTTGCACCCCCAACTTTAACTTTAGATAAAGTTGGGGGTGCAAGAAACTTGTGCCCCCCAGAGATGGAGCCAGTGCCCAGGGGTACTTGATCTCTTTCACTTGGGGTAAGGACTGACTCCCTACCTAGAGTAGGCAATCGTGTGTGTGTGTGTGTGTGTGTGTGTGTGTGTGTGTGTGTGTGTGTGTGTGTGTGTGTGTGTGTGTGTGTGTGTGTGTGTGTGTGTGTGTGTGTGTGTGTGTGTGTGTGTGTGTGTGTGTGTGTGTGTGTCCCTCTTGATTGTCCTTGCTGACCAAAGCCTTAATTTGCTCCTGCAGCATCTGATTGACGCTGCATGCGAGGTGCTCTCTGCTCCGAGTCTTGCAGAGCTCTTCTGGGAAATGGTGAGTCCCGCAGTGAAATCTATAAATAAATCACATGTCAATGGTATTATTCACTCGGTTGTCTTCTGATTTTGTCAATGCAGAGACCCAACATGGGCCTGGGCATGATCCTGGACAGCGCTGTGGGGATGTTTCCTCACAAGACGGGGCCGCTGCTACAGCTCCTCACCGCACTTCTGTCAAACAAGTCCACCGTAAAGAAGGTGGTCCATCCTCACACACTGGAACTTGTAGCACACACAAGTACACATCCGTTTATGACAGGTTTCTTTCTAAGCAAATGTACAACGGTGAACAATATATTTTTTTCCTTTATCTGGGGGCAGGTGTACACTTTTCTGGACAAGATGTCTTTCTACACGGAGGTGTACAAGCAGAAGCCTAACGAGATCATATCCAAGGACGACGAGACACTCTGGAGGAGACAGAGCCCCAAACTCCTCTACCCTCTTGGTAAGAGAACGTCTTTACATCCATGGGCGGTACAGTCTAGAGCAACGGCTGTAGAGCAGATACACACTGCCAAGGGTCTGGGCCTGCTTCCAGTCTGTATACGCCACAAATTGATTCCGCTTTTCTTTTTTATTTTTACTTGAACGCGTTTTTTAAATGTAACTCCGCCAGCCCGTAATCGCGCCCCCGTAATGCTGCCAGTCCGACATGTTCCCATTCCGACAGTCCTGTGCACGTATGCAAATTAGCCATGTGCGCCAAACAGAAGAAGGGCCCTATCTTGCGCCCGGCGCAATTGACTTTCTACACCGACGCATGTGTCGTTGCTAGTTTGCACCCGGCGCAAAGCTGATCTTCCCCCGCAGCAACCAGGCACCACTACACTTGCATGTTAAATTATGATGTCAAAGATTATTCATACGTAGTATGAATAGGGCTGCATGAATGAACATGAATGAAGTATAGTAGGCTATGCCATGCGTTAAAATAATAATAACAATAATACATTCGAGCAAAGTATATTCCAGGCTTCCAAAACAAAATCTAGTTTTAGGGTAAATGATTGGTTAAATGATTTGGGAAAGAACAGCTGATACAGCGTTAAGTTGTAGGCCTACTTTTAAATCAATGCATCTGCAAACATCGTACAGCAAACACATATGTTCTTGACCCAGACATCGTGTACAAGCCCATTACTTTTAGGATTGAAGAGTATTTGATCGTGAGAAAACATAGGCTAGTTTTACCGCGAGTGAGTGTTTAAAAGAATGAATGAATGTGGGTGATGCTTGGTGCGCGTGCCCATCTGTCTAAACACACGCAAATTAAACACGTAAGTATGAGAAGGAAATCGAGTCAGTCGACCTGCGATAAGCAGCTGATTCTGAACGGACTCGTCTTCGAGATGGACGTGTTCTAACACATTTTTAATCAATGAAATGTTAACAACAGTATATATCTGACCATTTAATTTTCGAAATTTTAGGTGAAGCCGAGCTTCCCTTGGAGTCGAGAAGTCGCCACTACGAAAGAATGCAATGTATCCAACTAGCGGGATCTAAACAAACTAAGCTCCAGCGAATTACTACAATGCAGAAGTAGTGGAGAATGGCGAAACACAGCAACTCTAGCCTACTCTCAACCAAAATAAAACTAATCGCCGTCCGGTGCAGCAGTGTGAACTGCCCAGTTTTTAGAACGTCTCAGCCCGTCTCGTCGCAAGGAGTTGCGAGTTGCAAGTAGTCTTTGGTCTGAACTGGGCTTTAGCATTATAAGCAGTGGCGGTTTTAGGCACGGGCGAAAAACGAGACACACGAGAAAGAAAATGATCCGCATTTTCTATTAACGATAATGCCCCCCCCCCGTCAACAAATCCGCCACACATTGCTACCTGGTCTGTGGGAAACACTGCACACCATGCGTTGGAAGTTGTTCTGGATAAATCAGACTATTACTTTTATTCCATATTATTGTTGTCCTTATTGTTCAATTACACAAGAGTACAAATCTTAGGCTTGGTTCCTCAACAAGTAGAATAACATAATAAGTAAATAAAGATAAGAAAAAATAAGTAGCAGCACAGATCACAAAATAAATAATAATAAAATAAAGTAATAATAACAAACTAAAATAGTGGTAATAAGTAATAGTAAGTAATGAGGTGTAGTAAAGTGTTTGAGTGGTAGTGGTACCAGCCACGGTTGATTCTAGTGCAAAAATGCTGTGCAAATTACAGAAAAAGATGTATTTAAATAGTGTGTTGTAGTGTGTTTGGGGTAGGATTGTGGGTAGTGGATTCCTCCAGGAGCCTGACTGCTTGGGGGAAAAAACTGTTGGTCCTCCTCTGGGTTTGGGCCCTGATGCTTCGGTATTGTGTCCCAGAAATGCTTCCACCAAACAGCATAACCATATTACACAATGCAAAACATAGTGGCCTCCGTTCCAGTACGCACTGGGATGGCTCCAGGCGTGGTAGAGGAAGTGGTTCCACTCTAACTGGTCTGTGGGGTTGTTGCCGCCCTCAGGCTCCGGGCAGACCAACCTGCGGATGCCCCAGGGCGTGCTGGGCCAGGTGGTGATGGCGGGGGAGCAGGGCTACGTGGTGCGCTGGGACTACTCCTACAGCGCCTGGACCCTGTTCACCTGTGAGGTGGAGATGCTGCTGCACGTGGTGTCCACTGCAGGTATGGCCCCGCCTTCACACCAGCAGTGGTGTCCACCGCAGGTATGGCCCTGCCTTCACACCAGCAGTGGTGTCCACTGCAGGTATGGCCCTGCCTTCACACCAGCAGTGGTGTCCACCGCAGGTATGGCCCTGCCTTCACACCAGCGGTGGTGTCCACCGCAGGTATGGCCCTGCCTTCACACCAGCAGTGGTGTCCACCGCAGGTATGGCCCTGCCTTCACACCAGCGGTGGTGTCCACCGCAGGTATGGCCCTGCCTTCACACCAGCAGTGGTGTCCACTGCAGGTACTGCTCACGTTCACACCAGCCCTGGGGGATGGACGACTCTTGAAGAAAGATTCATTACCATCTTTGAAGACTGAATAGAGTCATACTGTTATACATGGACATATTGATGAACAATATGCATAGACTGTTGATGATCTTGCCTCTCATGACTTGGTAATATATTGCTTAGTTTATGAAATCTAAAGGATCCTGGGGTTAAAATGACTCCCACGGATTGGTCACAGGCTGAATAATGCACTGCTTGTGCATGCAGTGTTTTTTTGTCTGAGGTCTGCCTGTATCTTGTATATCTTTGCTTGTTGAAAATATATATACAAGCATTGCCATGGAGAATATGACGGCCATGGTTTTCTTCATGTGTCCATGCTAGATGTTATCACCCACTGTGAGCGAGTGAAGCCCATCCTGGATCTGGTCCATAAGATCATCAGCACGGACTGGACCGTGTCGGACTGTCTGCTGCCTCTGACCTCTCGCATTTATATGTTGCTGCAGAGGTGAGCCTGCTAGTCCACGTCTCATGACTCCTCCTTTGTGCTCTCTGGGAAGTGGTTGGTTGCTGAAAGGGTTTGACCTTTATTTTCTTTCCATTTGTGGCTTTCAGGTTAACATCGGTTATTAACCCTCCAGTAGCCGTGATCGCTTCCTGTGTCAACTGCCTTATCGTGTTGGCTGCCAGGAACCCTGGGAAGGTGGGTGCTCTGTGACACCACAGCCTGTCAGGGCATGGAACTCAGCGGGTTACTTGATAGCACTGGTGCTTCAAACAAAGTGAGGCACACCAACTATGTTTATTTTTTTTGTACCAAATAGTAAGAGAGGTGTGATGTTAAAAAAACAAAACGGTTTACTAAATAAATTGACAATCAAAAAAATACTTGTAAAACTGAATATTTTACATAAATGTATGGAAATAATATTTAAATCATAAACAAGTTCAGTGATCACAATGCAATTCTGCATATTTAACGTATTCACCAATTATACCCCACCCAAATGGTAAATTCCCTGGGAGCATCGCTACAAATGTACAATGGTGGCGACCAATAATAATAATTACTGGTAAAACATATTTTGTGTTCCAATTGAACATTTAATTCACTGACTGGTTAGTGAGACATGATGTGAAACCACCTTAGCTGCTGCCTACTCAGTCTCTGTGCTGCTGTCCTCCAGGTGTGGTCCAGTCTGCATCACACAGGCTTCCTCCCCTTCGCCTCCACCCCGCTGACCAGCATGGCCCAGTCTATAAGGTACTGCTCACGACTCCATGCCACATGTCTGCTACTTGGCTCATCTTGAAATGCTAGCTACAGTATAACTGCTGTCATTTAACTGTAATAACAATAACTCCCTCAGTGTTTTCATGTATTTAGTTATTTATTTTGGGTGACATTTCTAATTCCACTGTTCTCTACTGTGGGCTGTGGTGTACATGTTTGTCTGTACTAAAATAAACCCATCTGCTCCCCTCCCCAGCGCTGAGGGCATGAAGGCGGGTAACTATGGCAACCTGCTGGTGCAGATCGAGCAGCCAAGGGGAGAATACGCGGTCACCATCGCCTTCCTCCGTCTCATCACCACCCTGGTGAAGGTACGACCCAGCAGTCTGTATACTGACACTTGGGCACTTTATTCCAAATAAAATCAGGAATGATTATTATTAATTTCTTTAAAGGGGTCCTACTTTGCCACCAGTGAGTCAATACCATCACAAGTGGGAGGGTCCACCCTGCTGTATGATGGGTCCTTTCTGTCACCTCCCTAGTGGACTTTACCAACTAGTAGGCCCGTCTATCCACCATCTGGTTGGACACTCCCACTTGTGACGTCACCAGTGGATAGGTTAACATTACAAAAAGGCCCCATATTTTACGCAATATCAGATCTCACTACAATAATTTGTTAATGTAATCTCTATGTATTTATACATTCTGTCTGTGATTCAGGGTCAGCTGGGCAGCACCCAGAACAAGGGTCTCATCCCCTGCGTGCTGCTGGTCCTGAAGGAGATGCTCCCCACCTACCACAAGTGGCGCTACAACACGTATGGAGTCCGGGAGAGGATAGGTGAGGGGCGACTGTAGATGAACACCGCAACATGACTTTGAAGTGGCTGATGTAGAGTTAAAGTAGTTATACAGCCTAAAAAACATTGCCATTGTTACAAAATGGTGATAAACCACGTACCCCGTTCCCTGTTCTCAGATGAATGTCTTATTTCTCCCATGGTTCAGTCCAGACCCATTCAAAGCACATTACTGTAGCAATAAAAAAAAAAAACTTCTGATAGTATGTACATCACAATATGTGTGCTGCTGATCCTGGTGAACAAGCTAAAAATGGAACTGCATAACTGTTAAACTACATTATATGATATTCTCTCAGTAGTACTTAGTAACCAAACCGGCTGTTTTCACTGTTTTGGGCTTTTATTTATTTAAATTATCTGACCCCACACTCTGCGGCTCATTAAGAAAAAGTCAGCGAGCCACTTTTGGGTCGTGACCCTCCATTTGAGAACCACCGGTCTAAAGAGATTGAGTTAAGCTGCGGCGAAGGGAAATACTACACATAACAGTATAATATGACCTGGGGAGTCAATCAGCAATAGGCGTTTTATAACGCTGGTGAATGCTTTAATGTTGATGTATTGCGTTTGGTCCAGGGTGTCTGATCCTGGAGCTGGTCCATGCCATTCTGAACCTGAGTCCTGAGGGGGAGGACGCTGGCAGGTACAATGACACCTGCTCGGTGACCTGCTTTGTTTCTAACAGATGCTCCATGTAGCGTTGACATTAGTTTGTGGTTCATTGGGGACATTTTACGGTGTGAAAATGTGTGTCTAATGCATTAGACCCACATTTTCACACAGATCTCTACATTGTTCTCTGAATTCATGTTCCCACCTGTCTCTGCCCGCAGCACTCCCACGCTGCAGTCCCTGTGCATCTACAGCCTGGCCAACACAGAGGCGGGCCAGGCCGTGGTCCACATCATGGGCGTGGGCGTGGACACCATCGACATGGTCCTGGCGGCCCAGCCCAGCAGGTCAGCCCCACTGAATGAAATGATACATGCCTTTTATATATGATATACATGCATATATCTTCATTTCATTGAACCATCTTTTGTGATTGCTCATGTTCTTCGTCTATTTAGCCACAAGGTGTGTCTCAAGACCCTGGTATGACCGTATACCAGGGTGTTGAGACATTCCCTCAAACACAGCAATCGCCCTTTAACTGGAGTTTTCCCACATGTTATAAATAAATATTATTTTATGCTGTGTCTTTAGTTTTGAAGCAGGATATTTAAATAAGGTATTTGCCGTTGGATTGTTGTTGAGACTAAAATGATAGTTTGTCAACTAATTGTTAGTTTTACTAACCGGCTGGGGATGTCCTGTGTTCAACTAGTTTTACAAAATGACCCGAGATCAAAACTGAAAGGGACATTTATAGCAGCATAGCACTGCTGTGTGTTTTATCAAAGTAATCATCTCTATAGCATAGTTACTGTAGTCTGAAAGTATCTTATTTTAAGTTAGGAAGATATTGGATTGTCAACAGATATTCACTGGCCAGACGTCAGCGTTCTGAGGTAAAGTAAAGACGTAGGGCCTGTGAGTGTCTAGCGGTGTCCACCTGCCCAGGAGACGGTCGGGCAGCAGCACTCCTATAGAGCCATCGTTAGGTCAATAACACAAAGCACCCCTATGGATATCACATTCCAATGGCAGTGAATCCCACAACCCTCAATGATCCAAAGCTATGCTAATTAATTAAACTAATTAAACTTTAACAAATAGCTGTGAAACTTTTTCTCTTCATTGAACCACTAGTTCAGGTGGAAGCTTGTGTTTCTTATCTCCAGTGGCGGTACAGAGGGCCCGGAGCAGATCCTGATCCAGACGGTGAAGCTGGCCTTCTCCGTCACCAACAACGTCATCCGCCTGAAGCCGCCCTCTGACGTGGTGTCCCCTCTGGAGCAGGCCCTCACCCAGCACGGCGGCCATGGCAACAACCTCATCGCTGTGCTGGCCAAGTACATCTACCACAAGCACGACCCCGCCCTGCCACGCCTCGCCATCCAGCTGCTCAAGAGGCTCGCCACAGTAAGAGCATCTCTTTCAGCAGGTCTTACCGTTGTCCTGTTGGGGAAGGGTTAGGGTGATGGGACTCCCAAGGTTCTTGGTTCGAGCTCCAATGCCCGCAGTCTGCCTGTAGAAATACTTGAGCGAGAGACCTGCTCATTAATAACATGTACTAATAAAAAGACACTGTACGCTGCTTTAGATGAAAGCGTCCACATTAATATTATTTAGGATGAGATTACCAACTGACTCTCATCACAAGATGTGCATGTTAGAGGGCTGGATAGTTTGAGTCGCCGCCGACGTCTGGCCGGCTCAGTGATGAAATGTTTTCAACACCAGGTCTGCTGAACTGCACATTAGGGTTGGGCGATGTCCCCTAAATTGGCAGGTGACGATGTTTACAGTAAAACATCACGATGGACGATGACATCGTCATCGGGGGGGGGGGGGTTGAAACAATGGCGTTGGTTGCTAAAAAGGGTAGGCCTACTACTTTGCTTTTATGGCATTTTTTTTGGATTTAGACCTGATGAGAGTGGACAGCCAAGGGACACGACTGACGTGATCTGCTCATGTGTGATCCGCGCATTAGACGGGCAGACGACCAATCTACATGACCACTTTATGTGCCGCGCAGAAGTTAATAGAAATGATGATAAACAAAATATCACAGAGCATGGAGCAGGATTGTGAACTTTTACAATGTCTCATGTCAATTTACAATCTGCAAAATGTGTCTGCGTTGGCCGACTTACTTTTTTAATTTAGGATATTGATGCTGCGCGCCTCCTATTTGTAATGAATTTGTTTAAGATATAAAACCATTTCATTTAACACACACACACTAAAACAGATATTTTCTGTTTTTTTCGGCATCACAATGGTGGCTCTCCATCGTGTTGTCGGTCAGCCATCACGATGGACGATGACATTGTCCATCGGCACAACCCTACTGCACATTTGTGTCTGTTTTCATCTGTTCAAAATGTACCATAAAGGGCCTTTTACATTTACCATTACATGGGAGTGGTCCGAATATGTGTGTCCGACCTTTTTCCAACATTGACACAAAACCATGGACTGAAAAGTCCAGGGACACACACAGGTCTGAATATAGTACAGGACTACTCGTATATGCTCGACCATAAAGAATGAAGCCCGCTCTCCAGTGAGATGCAGGCTGGTTGTTCCTATAACTGATCAATGAAATCGTCTACATGTTAATGGTTTGGTCTTGGTGACTGAACACAATGACTGCGTCTTGTCCTGTGCACCATCTTTCCGTCCCACGTGATCCGGCCCTGTAACGCTGTTATTAAGGTGTTTATCACCCAGCCCTCCCACGTGATCCGGCCCTCTAGCGCTGTTATTAAGGTGTTCATCACCCAGCCCTCCCAGGTGATCTGGCCCTGTAACGTTATGTTATTAAGGTGTTCATCACCCAGCCCTAATGTGTTTATTCCCTCTCCCAGGTGGCGCCCATGTCGGTGTATGCCTGCCTCGGCAGTGACGCGGCCGCCATCCGCGACGCCTTCCTGACGCGTCTGCAGAGCCGCACCGAGGACATGAGGATCAAGGTCATGATCCTGGAGTTCCTCACCGTCGCCGTGGAAACGCAGCCCGGCCTCATCGAGCTCTTCCTCAACCTGGAGGTGAAGGACGGTAGTGAGGGGTCAAAGGTGAGCAAAGAAGAAAACAAACAGAACGTAAACTCAAGCTTAGGGTAAAGGTTATGCTAGAGAATATGGCAATGCAGTCGTCATGGTTTACATGTTCTTCTGAAGCAGTGGTTGCCTTTCTAAGCCTTTAATGCATCGTTTAAGTAAGACCATTTTTTTAAAATTGCTTGTTAAATTACATGGTTTAAATCCAATTAATATCTGCCCGTAATATCCCGGTGAACTTATGCGGGTCCCACCACAACATACACTGGTACTTTTACACTGGAACTCTGGAACTTACACTGGATGAACTGGAGAGTGTGATCCGGTGTTGCCCTTTAACACAGCTTATCGGCACTGATCGGCAGTTCATGGTTTTGGTGATCGTGATCGGGCCCAAAAATGCTGATTGTTGCATCTGTAATCATGGCTAGTGTCAGCTCTACGTGACCCCATATGCAGAGCAACAGGCGGTGGGTCTGGACTCCTAGCTGGGAGCTCAAGGTGGACACCTTGAGCTCCCAGCTAGGAGCTAGGAGTCCAGACTCTCAGACCCCGCTGGTCTGAGAGTCTTCCTCCCTGTGGCTCTGGCCTCAAGGTGTTCTGGTCTGAGAGTCTTCCTCCATGTGGCTCTGGCCTCAAGGTGTTCTGGTCTCAGTCTTCCTCCATGTGGCTCTGGCCTCAAGGTGTTCTGGTCTCAGTCTTCCTCCATGTGGCTCTGGCCTCAAGGTGTTCTGGTCTGAGAGTCTTCCTCCGTGTGGCTCTGGCCTCAAGGTGTTCTGGTCTCTTCCCCCCGGTGGTCCTCAGGAGTTCCTGTTGGGGGAGTGGAGCTGCCTGCAGGTGGTTCTGGACCTCATCGACTCCAAGCAGCAGGGGAAGTACTGGTGCCCGCCCCTGCTGCAGCGCGCTGCCCTGGCCTTCCTGCTGGCTCTCTGGCAGGACCGCCGTGACAGCGCCATCTCCGTCCTACGCACCAAGTACGACTTCCTCTGGCAATCTTGACATCATCTTATGGATTTATCTATACCATTTGGAATTGTAATTTATTGTAATTTACTTGACAGACATTGATATATTGTTCGTTTATTTATTTTACCCTTATTTTACTCTGGAATAAGTAAAGCACATTATACTTTTTTCACAGAGATAAGTTTTGGGAGAACTTGACAACTCCTCTCTTCGGGACCCTGCCCTCGCCCTCAGACATGACGGAGGTAAGGCTGTGGCTGCTCAGGTGTACACTGAGTAATGATTAAGATGGTTTGTCAGTATAATGACCTCCTCTTCCCCTGCAGTACTGTGTTCTGGAGACGTGTGCGTTTGTCATGAAGATCATTGGGCTGGAAATCTATTACGTTGTCAGGTAAGTTTATATAATTGTGTTCATCTCTTGGCTGTGTGGGGGGCATTGATGCTGATGTATGATTGTTATATTATAATGCAGCATGTATTATATGTGTGTGAACATTTTAGGTTTTGTAATACCTTTTTAAATATTCAATATAATAAAGATATAGCAGTAAGATCTGGATTAATACCGCTGGTCCACGTGTCCAGCGGCTCCTTGGAGCCGTCTCTGAAGGACGCACTGCAGAGGTTCTCCAGCGGGCGGCGCTATGAGTACTGGTCCCAGTACGTCAAGGCCCTGGTGGTGCACATCTCGGAGACGGAGGAGGAGGGCGTGCGCTCGTTCCCGGAGACCCAAATGCTCATCTCCGCCTGGCGCATGCTGCTCATCCTGTCCACCTCACATGTAGGTCTGGGTGTGTGTATGTGTGTGTATATGTGTGTGTGTGTGTGTGTGTGTGAGATTTCGAAATGGTTAAAACATGTCTGTGATCTTCAGTCTGACGTGATGCAGTTGACGGAGGAGTCGGTGAAGCTGAAGCTCTTCATGGACGTCCTGGATGGAACCAAAGCTGCTGTGAGTGGGCAGAGGCAACTAGTGTTCATTTTGTCGCACATCTTTCAATGTAGTCTAATGGCCCTTTTCCACTGACAGTACCAGCTCAACTCGCCTCGACTCAGCCCGCCGTTTCTTGCGTTTCGATCGCCAAAATGTGCTTCCTGGCACTTTTTAGTCTCTCCTCCGTCGAGGTTCCAAGAGAGCTGATCTGATGCTTTTGTGTGACGTAAACAGGCTGCTGGCCACCGATTGGCCAGAGAGTGACGCCACTGGACGAGTCATGATGAGCGCGGCGTCCGAGCCTGACACCCGACACCCGACATCTTTAAATACTAGCGTCAGCGTTCAGTCAACAATAGTGATTGATTATTGAACATGGCAGCGCGCTAGAGCACGGCGTGGACGGTGACAGCAATGGAGACGCTCCTGTGTGTAGCTCTGTCTGGTGGAGAGTTGAGCTGGTACTGTCGGTGGAAAAAAGGCATTAGTTCATATTTACCATAGTCATTCACATATCACTTTTTGTTATCATGTTTTTGTTGACTCAAAGTCTCAACATTTTAGTCTAGTTTTAGTCAAACGAGAACTCGCAGGTGTGCCTGCGCGCATACGGCTGTATGAAGGGTAAAGCGTGCGGCACATTGGATACTGATGAAGAGAAACTTCTTTTTAGGACACGTCGGCCAGCGAAATATTTGATTTAATATTAGAGCATGATCATGGGAAAGTACAGGCAGCAAAGTTACCAAGGATACATTCAGTGAGACAATGGGTGAACAAGATTCTTATGGGGAAACGTTTGCATTGTGGGTAGGGAATATACAGTTAACAAAGCTAAGTGGGAGTGACCATTCTGGAGCATTTAGGATTGGCGGGAGAGGCCAAGTTAATTTGTAATACACTATGGGGGAAGTGGACATGTCTGTAAGACAGGGCTGCAATACAGTTAAACAAATCTACACAACAAAGTCAGTCGATTGGCCTGGCCTCAGTATCAGACTCAGTGGCTCCAGTGGGAATGCAAATCTGAACTACCTTCCTCTCTCTAACTGAGAGAGGTCAAGGTTAGAGAGAGGAAGGGTGGTATCTTAAAGTCCAAGGAGGATGTAAACAGTTCATTTTAGATTGACTAGTAATTATATAAACAAGGTTAATGTAAGGTTTATAATTGTGTATTATAGTTATGATTAATATTTCCATGACTGATACTTATCCGGGTGTACTTATACAAGTTCTCAGTAAACGACACTGAACGTAAAACACAGTTTTCGTTTTATTTTTTCATGTAAAACATTGTAGTCTTTTTTTCGTCAACAATAAGGCTCATTAACACAGTCATATTCTTTAGAACATTGGCGCTGCCTCGTCATTGTCTCGTCTTAGTCATGGGGAAAAAGGCGAAATTAACCTGACGAAATGAATACTAGAGCCAACAGGTGTCATCTTTATTGGTTTATTTGCTCTGGTCCTAACTGCTGACCCTCCTCTAGCTGCTGGTGCCGAGGTCTCTGCCCTGCCTGCGCCTGGGCTCCATGATGGCCACGCTGCTCCTCATCCTCCTCAAGCAGTGGAGAAGGTTAGCAGAAAGTAACACAACTTAAAATACCACAAACATCACCCCTATAGTAACCTCACATGTGGGTGCACCCAGCCCTACCCCATGGTACAGTCCACTGTGTAGGCTACTAGGGGTTGGAATGGGGGTTGGCACTTAAATATTGGACCACCATGCATTATCCTCTCAATTGATTTGACATGTGTGTTTAGGTTGGTGGATGTGGACAATGTGTTGCTGGTTATTTCTGCATAAAAAGTAATAACCCTTGTAATCAAGTTTTCATCAGTTTAAAAAAGGTAAGACCAGTCCCTTTTATGATCCAATGGAGATAATGTTGGTGCTGTCCCTGTAGTGTGGTGGCCACGGCCCCGGACATCCTGACCCCCCTGGCCCTGGTGCTGGAGAGCGTTCTGCAGGCCGACCAGCAGCTGATGGAGAGGACCAAGGCCAAGGTCTTCTCTGCACTCATATCTGTGCTGCAGATCCAGGGACTCAATGGTGAGCGGCCTGCCTTCCTTTATTCACTTACACTTACACTACACGCATTAACGCACGTTGTCTTTTCAGCTCCTACACTTGTAGTAGCTGTGGGTTTACATTTGTACTAGTTAACTGCCTGTTTACAATTCCCAAATTGGTGGTGTTCCATAAGTTTCATATTTGACCCACACCGAGGGAGTCCATAAAACTCCCTCAAGATCACTTGTACTTAAAAGGCAAAAACTAGACCATTTGGTATGAATGATATTGTGTCATTCCTTTAGATGATCTAATTTATCTTAAATAGGAGTGGATTTAAAGTAGAATTTTCAAAGTGTGATAAATCAACTCGCCAATACTATATATATATACTATACTACTATAGTATTGTATATATACAATACTACTGTATTGTAATACTGTATTGTGTATATATATACAATACTATACTATAACTCACCAATACTATATATATATATATACTATACCAGTATAGTATTGTATATATACTATAACCCACCAATACTACGCGATTAACACGATTGAAACTTTGAATCAATGCCCAGCCCTAATAAATGGATCGGTGCCTTCTCTGTCCTCAGGCATAGAGATCCCCCAGCTGCCCCAGCTCCTGCTGTGTGTGTGTGACACGGTGAAGGACGAGGCCCTGGCCCTGATGGACAGCACCCACCACCTGGCCCCCCAGGGAGACGCCCTGGAGGACCGGGACAGCATGGAGACGGACACGCCCCGCAGCCTGCAGAGGGACCAGCGAGACGGGGTGGGGCTCAAGTCATGTTATAGAGAGATGTTACAGTATGAATAGGATGGGCTGAAGATGAGTGGTGCAACATTACAGTCGAAAGTCTGTTAAAGTCGATGGTGTTAAAGCTAAATACAAACATAATGGGAATCAGCATCATTGTATGTAGTCGATGGTTGACCAGTGAGTGGTGCTGAAGGTCATTGTATGTAGTCGATGGTTGACCAGTGAGTGGTGCTGAAGGTCATTGTATGTAGTCGATGGTTGACCAGCGAGTGGTGCTGAAGGTCATTGTATGTAGTCGATGGTTGACCAGCGAGTGGTGCTGAAGGTCATTGTATGTAGTCGATGGTTGACCAGCGAGTGGTGCTGAAGGTCATTGTTGTTCAGCGTTTGATTTCTCTGTCCTCTCACAGGGACAACTCCTTAAGATCCATCCGAGTGTTGCTTGAGTGTCTGGTTTCATTAAGTGTTGATTGAGTCTCTGGTTTCATTAGTATTTAGATTCTTCTTAACGTGGCCCAGTGTGACTCATGCTGTCAGTGCTGTGTCCGCTGTGCTCCCCAGGTGTGTGTCCTGGCGCTCCACCTGGCCAAGGAGCTGTGTCGCGTGGACGAGGACGGGGAGCACTGGGTGTCGGTGATGAGGCAGGTGCCAGTCCTCCCCTCGGTCCTCAGCGCCCTGGAGCTCAGCCTGCGCCTGAGACAGAACCTGTTCTTCAGTGAGGCCTCCCTGCACCTGCTGCTGACGCTGGCCCGCACGCCACAGGCATGTCCTCCTCCTCATCCCCACGTCCTCCTCCTCATCCCCACGTCCTCCTCCTCCATCCCACAGCCCACTTTAAGGGCTGATACCTTGAGTCCTTTAAGGGCTGATACCATGAGTCCCTAAGGGGCTGATATCATCCCTTTTCCTTTCCTTTACACTGTTCTATGACGTATGTATACATTTTTTACGGCTGCTAAACTAGAAAACTGTAGGTCCGAGCCAGGGGGAGTATTTGCGCCCACCGAGAACGCCCCACAATAAAGAGAAACAGCTTGTTTGCGCTCAAACTTTACTTGGGTAATAGTGCAACGTCAGTGGGCGGTGCTTGAAGGGCACAAGGCGCGCGTCCCGGCTACCCGCAATGTTTACAACCTTTCGGGGCTGTGAATTTACCGACGCACGCGCAAAACAACAGTGGGTGTGATGAACGATCACAGCAGACTGGGCTCCTCGGGAGGGGGCCTTAAAGCCACCTGACACAGACCGTTCAGATCAGGCAGGTTTTGAAAGATGATGAAATGAACAGTGAGAATAATAAGGGTTATTTTTAACATATCGGCATGTAACCCTATATATATCTTACTCCCAAATGCAATAACCCTCATGCTGCGTTCACAACAAAAGTGACAGGAGGTGCGACTCCATACAAGTCAACGTAGAGACGCGTATCAGGCGACTTTTGTCGATAGATAAACCTGCGGCGAGAAATAATGAACCCCCTGGTACGGGCGAGTGCAATCACAAGGATCTAGTAGCGCAACACAGTGTGACGCTCAAGTTGACATATTTGAACTTTACCGCGACAGTCGCGTGAGGACAGCCAATCAGCGCGTTCAGTCCCTGAGTGACGTAATGTAACAGCCAATCAGCGTTCAACCGGCCAACCGTTCCCTGCAGTCCGGAGTGAACCCGGACTTTAGATATAGAGGTCCCGGACCTTATATAATATAATATATAAATATCTATTATATAATATCACGGCCAAAAGCTGTGTGCGCCTCCGGATGATATTAGGAATAGACTCTGGTACTTCCACAACAACTCAACTTCCTCATACACGCAAGACTAAATCAGAGTGATAAAACAAATCACTACAGCGACTGATTTGTGACTGGTCGCACGACCTAACGCAGGCGACCAAATTAACGCTTGGTGTGAAAGCAGAGTGAGAAGATCTGATATGAGCCAGAGAGTGACGTGTGGCAGCAGAGTGAGAAGGCGTGCTGTGACCCAGAGAGTGACGTGACAGCAGAGTGAGAAGGCGTGGTGTGACCCAGAGTGTGACGTGTGGCAGCAGAGTGAGAAGGCGTGCTGTGACCCAGAGTGTGACAGCAGAGTGAGAAAGCGTGCTGTGACCCAGAGTGTGACCTGGTGCTTTGTGGTGTCCAGGGCGCGGCGGCAGTGGCGGGCGCCGGGCTCATCCAGAGCATCTGTCTCCCTCTGCTCAGCGTCTACGAAGTGTCCTCCAACGGGGGCTCCCAGGTGAGGCTCACACACCCCCTAGGGAGCGCTTTGTGCTACAGCATTTATCAGCCATGGACCATCCTCTCTCTGAGCAGCTTCAGCTGGAGATAAACTCAGCCAGAGCCGACACGGCAATATTATAATTAGTTTGATTTGATTAGTATGATTTGATGGAGTTAAAAATATATATATATAATTATTATTATTTTTTTTTTGCGTGATTAACCAACCAATGAAAACTTCGACTGAGACTCTTCTCATCGACTAACGTTTGGTCGACTATTAGGGGGCAGGCCTACTGTATATAGACACTTTGAAGACGAGAACTCGCGCTTGTTAGATTTTTCTTCTTGTCCTTTTGTCTGTCAAACATCTTGCAACACAACATAGTAAACCCCCCAGCAACCCCATCCTCCTCTTGGTAATTGAATATACACAAATGAAATCATGGCCATGAATATGATGTTCATTCCCTGGAGGCCAGTGCACCCGTCATTGTCCTGAAGGCATTAACGTGGGTGTAGCCCTGTGATCTGTAGCTCTGTGTGTTCCATCCTGTCCTCTCTGTGTAGTGTTTCTCCCGTAAGGCGCAGGACTCCCCCTGCTGGCCGGGAGTGTACCGCCTCTGCATGGCGCTGATGGAGAGCCTGCTGAAGACGCTGCGCTACAACTTCATCAACGAGGCCCTGGACTTTGTGGGCGTTCACCAGGAGCGCATCCTGCAGGTCTCTTCACGCTCTCACCCTACAGAACCAGTATAGAACCAGTAGCCTCTTCACGCTCTCACCCTACAGAACCAGTATAGAACCAGTAGCCTCTTCACGCTCTCACCCTACAGAACCAGTATAGAACCAGTAGCCTCTTCACACTCTGACCCTACAGAACCAGTATAGAACCAGTATTGGACGTGTTTAGTCAGGAGTCCAGCCAGAGTTTATGATGTCATCAACATATAGAAAGCTTTTGGTGTGGTTCTGAATCTCTGATTGAGCATGGTGGCTCAAGGGGAATGATTGCTTGACTGTCACTCTGGTACATCGTCCACCAGGTGACCTTGCATCGATACGGTGGCCCAGATGATCAAACTACCTGCCTACCAAACATGCTTTGGAATTAAAAAAAAAAACACAACTGCATTGACAGAAAACAAACGCATAAGTCACAACAGAAAACAAACGCATAAGTTACAACAGAAACACTAAAGCCACAACACGAGGCACGCAAGAGCATCAAACTATTGTATGATGCCGATAGTCTGGCCCAAGTGAAGGGAACTTTTCAAAGAGGACTTATTTTTCCATAGTGGTCTCGGCCACCGATCAGAGAGAGCCGTTCAGTCCATCCTTAGATTGAACAATTATTGAATGAAATATAAATTAATTAAATGACAAAATTTATGACCAAATCCCACTGTAGATGGCTCAGTTCTACCTGTTCTAACGGGTTAGTTAGTGTCTAAAGCAGTCCACACTGTAGACGTTTAGCTTGAGCCCCCCTCTCTGTGTGTGTGTGTGTGTGTTCAGTGTCTGAACGCGGTCCGCACGGTGCAGAGCCTGGTGTGTCTGGACGAAGCGGACCACACCGTGGGCTTCCTGCTGCAGCTCTCCAGCTTCTGCAGCGAGTGGCAGTTCCATCTGCCCAAGCTGCTCCGGGACGTCCAGGTAGGAGACACACAGCCCAGAGCCTGGGGTGACCCCACTCTGACCCCAGAAACCACTACCTCCGATATGTTAAATTCAGTAAATCGGCCAGTGGGATAGTTAACATGTCTGTTTATTGTTCACTACAGTATTCCCCTTTTTAGTCTTCAATCATACTCTGACCTCTGACCCCTGACCTGTTGAGCTGCTGATGGCTCTGTTTGGCTCTCCCCTCCTGCAGGTCAACCTGTGCTACCTGTGCCAGACCTGCACCTATCTCCTCCACAGCAAGAAGATGCTCCACCACTACCTCCAGGTAGCTTAACGGCCATATAGCGTCGATTAAAAAAAAAAAAAAAAAAAAAGTAAGCGAGTAATGGGAATCCCATCCCTCAAAGGTGAGCGTTGGCTGCTTCTCTCTCACCATGACTGCTCTCCACACTACCAGCGTCTTTCACGTCACCTGTGGAGTGAGAGCTTGTGAAGGGACTGTTGCACAACAGCAGACTGCCTGAGAAGGTGTCCCTGTCAAATCGCTCCCTGGGAAAAGTAACGTTGAGCCAAACTGAAAAAGCACCGGGTGCACTCTACCGTTTATACCCTATGGTCCTATATCCAGTCTGGTGGTCCCTGGTCTTATCTATAGCCTATGGTCCTATATCCAGTCTGGTGGTCCCTGTTCTTATCTATAGCCTATGGTCCTATATCCAATCTGGTGGTCCTGTGACCTGGTCTTATCTATAGCCTATGGTCCTATATCCAGTCTGGTGGTCCTGTGACCTGGTCTTATCTATAGCCTATGGTCCTATATCCAGTCTGGTGGTCCTGTGACCTGGTCTTATCTATAGCCTATGGTCCTATATCCAGTCTGGTGGTCCTGTGACCTGGTCTTATCTATAGCCTATGGTCCTATATCCAGGGCAGTCTGGTGGTCTCTGTTCTCCAGCGGCTGGTTCCTCAGTAGAACGTTCCCTGGGTCACCCCCCCCCCCCTCCCCCTCCTCTCCTCAGGCTAAGAACGGCGAGGCGCTGCCCCCCGGGCCCCTGGCGCGGCCCCAGCGTGCGGCGGCCCTGGCCCCGCCCGCGGCCAAGGAGGCGGACGGAGGCGAGCGGGAGGAGGTGGAGCAGAAGGCCCTGCTGACGGTGCAGTGCAGCCTGCTCAAGATCCTCAGCAAGGCCCTGGCCACGCTGCAGCGCTTCACCCCCGACTGCTGCCAGATACTGCTGGACCAGGTGAGACCGCTGCCACATACTGCTCCACCGGGTTAGACCGCTGCCACATACTGCTCCACCGGGTTGTTGTTGATGGTCCAGTACTGAGTGTGGGTCGTGTTGTTGATGGTCCAGTACTGAGTGTGGGTCGTGTTGTTGATGGTCCAGTACTGAGTGTGGGTCGTGTCCTCAGTGCATGGACCTGGCCGAGTACCGCACGCTGTTCGTCCTCAGCTTCACTGCGCCCGCCTTCGACCCCGACGTGCCCCCCTCCTTCGGGACCCTGCTGGGCACCATCAACGTGGCCCTCAGCATGCTGGGAGAGGTAGGGGCCCCCCCCACAGCTCATCGATTCATGTCCTCCTCACCCACCATGAGCACCATGAGCATCATGAGCTTGTCTGTGCAGATGGAGAAGAAGAAGGAGCCAGCCTCCCTGAACATGGCCTCCCTGGCCTCCCCAGACGAGATCCAGGCATTAAAGTAAGTCCAGCGAGCTCCCAACGTCCTCCCAACACTACAGTCCTCCACTCCCAACACCAGGCAGCACTGCTCCAAACCAGTCCAGTAGTCGCCTTGGTGCACATGAACTGACACTAACATGAACTGACACTAACATGGGGCTGACCTTAAGGGCCCTGCTGATGTTCACCATGGAGACCTGCTTCTACGTGTTGACGTCCCAAGCCACGCGCTGCCTGAAGGACGCCGCCGTCCTCCCCCGGGACAAGCAGAGGCTCAAGCAGGAGCTGAGCTCTGAGCTGGTGAGGCCCGTCTCACACTACTGCTCTACTGGTTGACCCTGTATAGTGACCACATGGAGAACTCAACTAGAGCAGGAACATGCAGTACACATTCAAACTGCAACTAGAGAAGCCTTTGTTGGCTTTGGAATCCTCTGGCAAAGCTCCTTACTCCGTTTGACAAAGCTTTAGATAAACCAAGCATGTTGCTTTGGTCCTTCCTCACCGATTGTCATTTGTGAGTGGTCTGGCCTTTGCTTCTGCAATGCCAATTAACTGGTAAGGTCCAAGACATGTATTCTGTCCTTAGTGCCTATGGGCAGTGCTTTAGGAGTTAGAGTAGGACTGCTGCAGGCTTTTGTGAACTTGGTCTTTAAAAAAAAAAAAACTGTTCAAGGGTAAACCTGAATGGTCCTTTTTTTTTTTTTTTTTAGGAATAGTGACTTACACTGGGAGCCAATTGTAAACCTTTTGGCTGAAAGGCCAACCCACTATACTCTAAATCAGGCTGAACAGGGTGTTTCACTTTCTATCACATGATTGGCCCACAGCAAACCGGCCAGCACTGGTCAACTCTCCCTGTGGGAAGACAAGCCTCATGTCAGGACACAAGTCTGTACAGTCTACACCATACAGAAGTACTATTCATCCACTCACACAAACAATTTTCTTCTGTTCACACCGCTGTAACAGGACAAGGCCTAACTCCACCCTTTACTTGAGAGATTGAGAGATAGGGTTTAGGGTTAGTCGGAGTGCAGGATTATGAAACCCAACCAGTGATTCCAGTGAACAGTCCTGTTGCAGACGTCTAACTCCCTCCCGTGTTGCAGAGCACGCTCCTGTCTGGTTTGTACCGACACTTCCGTCGCGGGTCGCCCTCGTCGCCGGCCAGCGGGATGCTGGCCTCCAGCCAGTCCAAGGCCCCAGCCCCCGGCTCCAAGGGCGGCCTTGAGGGCCAGGAGCCAATCATCCAGCTGGTCCAGGCCTTTGTCAGGCTGGTACAGCGGTAGACCCCTCCTCCAGTCGTCATACTACCGGCGGTTGGTGTTTTTACATCTAGAAGTGCCAATATATATAAATATACACAATTCGTTTTTTGTCAAACAAAAATGGAAAAGCGTCTTATTTGGTTTTCATGCTTAGTCTAATTTTGCCAAAGTGTCTGTAACGAGAAGTTCCTGAGTTGAATTTGACGTCACCATGACCAAAGCCTAGTGTGTAATATAGTAGACTGGTAAATTGAAGACATGCTTGTTGTATAGGTTAGTCTCATGGCTGTGCAGTGTTAGGGCTGATTAAAGTCCACCAGGGACCTGTCATGTTGTTCCCGCCTGGCCTAGTTTTATAGGTCAAATCGCCAACTTTTGCTAACATTTCCTTTAGTGTTATTTTGAAATCTGATGTTTAAGATCCAGCTTACTTATTGTTGCCCAATAGTATCAGACTTTCATGTATTGCGAGGAGGGGTGTTTTTCAATTTAACATCAGTTTCAAGGAAAAAAATCCTTTGTATACATTTCAAAGCAAGTCAAGATTTGAAAATAAAGGGACTTTTGTAAAACAAATTCTGTCTTGTTTGAATGAGGGATCAGAGGCTTTAGGGAAACATGTTTACTAACAATTCATTTCGTACATCGATATGCACACTATGTACCAGCCTGTCAAGAATAATACTAATCTTCCCATTGTAAAATCATTCATTAAAAAATAGCATTTTGGTAAATATTTACAGAAGCCTTTACATTTAACATTAAAAAACATGTGCAATCACAAAAAGTGTCCAAGTGGAACAAGTGACAGGCAGTTTAACAGCAGGACATGATCCAGATCCAAAGCCAGGCGGTACAGCAGGACCTGGCAGAGGCAGCCCCTCTCTCTACTGGCCGTTGATGGGAACCTCCTGTGGGATGAAGGACGTTTACTAGAAGAAGCGGCGACTGCCCAGCATGCAGCCTCAGGGGCTAAAGCTTCAAATTCAACAGATTCTTTGTCAATCCAAACTACTTGTCATGCATTAATAACGCACACCACATCTCTGCCACTCGGGAAGGGCCAATACAGTCCAGGGGAAAGAGTCGCATGCAGGTATCAGACAACCCTGCTCGCCACTCACCTCCTCTGGGCCTCCAGAGAGGCCTTTCAGGCCAAAGAGGGCACAGTAATTTGTCTTAAGGATTGTGTTTGCAAATGAATGAAAGAGGGGAGAAACAGTAATTCACTCAATGAGAATGGGTAACTAAACATCACTTAATTTGTAATATTACAGGCTTTAAACTTGGCTCACCTCCAGGTTCCCTCTGGCCTTCTTCAATACTCTGTGTGTTACCGACACTGAAAAGCAACAGGATGGTATTAGTGACAGGCCTTAAGCAGATCCTCCCGGTTATACCCGTCGGGGCATGTGAACGAAGGTCCCCCGGCCCCTAGGGTGAGTCTGGAGAGCCAGAGGATTCCCAACAAGCCAGTGGGCGTTTTGCTGACGTTCCCATCAGGCGTCAAACCGGGAGCACGGAGGGGAGCTGCCTCGTCTTTCTCTGATAATTAATACTCTGTATTTTGCTTCCCACTCTACTGTTGATATCACCGCAAAATACCAGCTCACCCGCCATCTTGGATGGGTTGTAATCCTACTTTCTGCGTTCTGCCTCCTCGCCGAGCGGAGCCGCACTAACCAGGATGTGTGAACAACTGATCTGCTCCGGATCGGATTCTTCTAAATGATCCCAAGTTCACGTGTGAAAGGCCTCTTAGAAATAGTGAGGAGTCAGGGGCCTCTACCAATAGTCACATCTCCTAACCTGTATGCCTCCTTTCCTTAACCTTTTGTGGAAAACGTTATCGGGTCAAGGAGAGATGAAAAGGTGCTTCTTTTCGAACATAGGAAAAGACAGCACTGTTTAAAATGAATTGGACTCCACTTTTCCTAACCAACGTCATTGCACGACAGCGGGTTTTGCTGACCTAGTTTGGAATTACAATTTTCCGAAGCTCTTTTGATCCATGCTTCTTCTCGTATTGATTTCAATCAGGTTATTATGGAAGTAAATCTGTCTCATCAGATTTTCAAATAAAAAGCTGTTGAATTTTAAGCACTGAATATTTATGCATTGAAATTACGTATCTGGATTTTTTAACTCTGAATTTAACTCTAAGTTTTCAACAAATCATTTTAACCTTTATTTTTCCATGTCAAAAAATTCTAAATCAAATATTCAACGTCCCCAAATTCAACATGCCAAAGCCAGCTGCAAAATTCAATGTATGAAATTCAGCGTTAGCATCCGGGACACCAGGAAGAACAAACGATCCCAGATGCTTGATCGCCGTCAAGCAAGGAGAGCGGGAATAAGCGCGTCACTCGCTGCGTCTTTCTTGATACAAACGTTCTAAACGGCATTTTACACAGTAGCCTATAAAAGGAAATGCTGAACGGTAACGTCATTAAACACTGACTGAAGCCTTTTATGGGGAGAGAAGCAACGGTGATGGACTGTACTAAACGCCCTGTCCATTATCGGTCTGTGAGATGCTAATCAAATCAAAAAAATCGCCCCACAGCAACCTGATCTTAATTTGTCATCCTCATCTGTATCATGCCACTCAGTGCCAATACTGTGGGCTAGGGGTGTAACGATACACTGAAGTCACGATTCGGTATGTACCTCGGTTTTTAAGTCACGGCTCGGTATGTTTTTCGGTACAGCAGTTTTTATTATTTTATTTTTATTAAACAATTTGATTTTGATCAAGTATGATCAAGTTTATTTAAATATTGCTGCTGTAAAGGATTATGGGATACCAATATCTCCTTTCCTTTCCTAAAGGTTGGTCAGGAGTAACCTACGCTAAAGGAGGCCTAGAGGATGCATCGAGGCTCCTTTCCTAAGCATTTTTAGAATTCAAACCTTTCCTCCAAGTACTTCTGGGTCATCTCCTTAGGAAAGGACATTTCCTATGCAAAAAGGAGTATTCGTAGAACTCCTAATCCAACTAAGATACCCAACAAGTTAAACCCACTAGACTTCAAATATCGCTCCCATTCTACCTGCATAATAGAAGTGAAGATAAAGGGAGGAGGTGTGAGTGTATTGAGGTGAGGACCTACGCTGGTCGATGATGACCTTCTCCATGCCCTCCTTCAGCTGGTTGGTGGAGCGCAGACGCTTCACCGCTCCGCTCAGCAGACGCTCCTGCTGGCTCAGCCTGCTCCTCAGACGGGACACCTCGCTCCGCAGCACCTCCTCCTGCAGCACAGGGGGGGGAGGCGCTGTTAGGCTCCTCTCCCACAGTGTGTGCTCTTATACTTGACGAAGAACAGGACACTAATCTCCCAGACACCTGAAGTGGAGGCTGAGGGCTGTTGTCCAAAGAAGTAGGGCGTGGTAACTAGAGGAACTTCTAACGTGAAGTGCTGTGAGAGGGGACTGACCTGCTGGTTGGAGCCCTGGTCCCCAGTGTGTCCCCCAGAGGGCAGAGACACCCTCCACACCAGGTGGAGCAGCCTGCTGGCCTCGTCCAGGACCTGCTGCATGGTGGCCACGCTGCTGGACAGACTCTGAACAGACGCACATCCTTTAGCTCTCAAACACAAAAGGTCCTTCATACCCAAAACGTGCACCATGCTGCGTTACAATCAGCTGTATCTTCATTTTAAATAACTCTTTTAATGCACTATGTATCTCAGGCCGAGCCCGTCTACAGAGAGCCTTGGCACTCTCTATTGAGCCCCATTGTATCACACTTGGTTTTAGTTCCATTAGAATTCCACTGCGCTGATCGAATGAGTGCAGATTGAACGGGGGGCTATGGGGCTAGACGGCTAAATGGATCTCTTTCACCTGCTTGTCGTTGAAATATCGCAGATTGTATTGTCGATTCCGCAAGTTCAATATAGATTATAGTTCAAAAGTCGAATGAATGAGTACTTATGTCCTTTCGATTTCGACCCTGTGGTCAGATGGTAACTAATATACAGAAGCAGTGAGCCCCAGAGCCCTACCCTGTGGTCAGATGGTAACTAATGTACAGAAGCAGTGAGCCCAGAGCCCTACCCTGTGGTCAGATGGTAACTAATGTACAGAAGCAGTGAGCCCAGAGCCCTACCCTGTGGTCAGATGGTAACTAATGTACAGAAGCAGTGAGCCCAGAGCCCTACCCTGTGGTCGGGGCGGCCCTCCTGCAGCTGGGCCTCCATGTGTTGGGTGAGCCGCCGGCCCTCAGAGATCTGCTTGCGTAGGGCGTGGTGGTCCTGGATCAGCCCCAGGACGTGGGGCCCGTGGCGGCTGGCCCAGAGCCGATGGCCCAGCACCAGGCGGGACGGGGGCCCCGAGGCCCCGCTCCCAGGGGCCCCGCTCCCCGAGGCCCCGCTCTCCGAGCTGCTGCAGCTGCTCAGCTGCTGGGAGCTGTTCTCCTCCCGCCTCCTCGTCTCTGCACACAGCAATTGACACTCCATTGACTCCCATTCATTTATCGGGCACTACTGGCGGCCGGTGGATAACATGGGGGTCAATGGAGAGAGGAGGAAAGTCCTCCTCTGAGTGGGTGGGACTAGCTGAGGGATCTGAATCACGTCAACGTCTATTCACGAATAGGCTGGAGCCCTGGCTGCGCTATGAACCAATAAGAAGAAGTCCTGGCTGCGCTATGAACCAATAAGAAGAAGTCCTGGCTGCGCTATGAACCAATATGCAGGAGCCTGGCTGTGGAGCAGCCCAGAGTGAGGGTTTATCCCTTCAAGTCTCTAGGCTACGAGAACCAACCAACCCGTTCAGTTGGTGCGCTACTGTTCGTTGCGGTACAGTGCGGCTCTGTTCGCTTTTATTTGCGTTTCCAAATATCCCGTTTGGTATGACCAGGTCACTGATATCTTTAACACAAACAGCGAGGAGGATTGACTTGATCCATCCTCAATCTTAGTCCATCAATCTTAATTGGCTTAACACCATGACCAACATTCTGAAACACCCATTAACATCCACATTTGCCTCAAACAATGTTAGGCTTACAGCCCATGTCAATAGTTGTGAACTTGTTCTTGTTGATCTTTTAATTGTTTCTTACTCTGACCGTTCTGTTTGATATTGTGGAAAGGATGTTAGTGAATGATTCAGAGCATGATGCATTTTAAATGGAATCACTTTTGGTCTTGTGTCTTCATTTTTCTTAAAACAATTGTAGCTGAAAATAAACAAAGCCAAGTTACAACCAATAGCTTCAGTCATTGAGGGCAAAAATAGGCCCAATGATTTTTTTATTTAGTTATACAAATCAAGAGTAGGCCTGATTTGACTAATTGGCATTGCATCCTTTCCTTCTGCCCTTGTAGTCCAAGACATGCTGCCCACCAGCTTTCAAAGTACAAAGCTGCCGCTGGTGGATTTGTATCCATTTTATTCACATAATTATCACTCCCTGCTATTTTGTAGTTCACCAAAACACCCTGAAACAACTTGAGTCTCACAGACTTATGCCACTGATATATATAGATATATAGAGATATACACACACACACACACACACACACACACACCCCCTATATAATGTGCAGTTCCTCACCTGGGAGCACAGGGCTGCGGGAGGCGTGGTGAGCAGGGTCACGGTTCTCCTGTCCGGGGGAGCGGCCTCCCTCATCTAGAGCAGGAGGTCAACACCGGAGCGTCAGTAGGACTCCTTCACCCTCAGTACCTCACTAGACACTGTGTTCCAATATCCACACTCACTATACTAGGTTTGAGCACGTAGGGCTGCGTTCCAATTCAGATTGGGGCGAAAAGAGGTGTACTGAAAGGACCCGGATGGTGAACTCAAAACGGTCAAACCACTGAGTGTGGATCAATGCACACTTTTCATACTCAACAGGAGCCGTCTGTTGAGTATGGAAGAGGCGGCGCCGGGCTGAGCCAACGTCGTAGCCTGCATTAGTGGAGTCATTGTGTAGCTGTTATAGGTCTTATAGCTATACGCCGAGGTGTGAAGGCAGTGACCTGAGGCGGGCAGCAGGTAGTTGATGGTGATGGTGTCAGAGTGGCGGCCCCTCAGCAGCTGCTCCTCCAGCCTCTGGCGCAGCGCCGTGTTGGTCTGGATGCTCGTCTCCAGCTGCAGCCGCAGGCGGCGGACCTCGGCCAGCAGCTGGGACAGGTCCAGGGGGGCGGCCCCCGGGCCCTCTGCAGGGGGACCGTGGAGGTTAAAGGGGGAGTACTGACATGGACTGAGGACGTAATGGTGGAACGGTTTATTGAGACATTGTAATGATGCATGCGGAGCTTTAGCACCGTAGAATGCAGTTCTATCTTATTATGCAACTCACTGCCATTGTCATTTCCCTAGACTGTTGTCATTCAAGAGCCCAATAATAAAATACCTATTCATGACAAATATGAAAATACAACCAGTGTTGCCAGATAGGGTGGAAGATCTGGCCCAATCTGGCAACGCTGAATACAACACGGGTAGCTTAAGATGCTGCATGGTGCAGTACTACTAACAAGGAACATCCTAATAGTACGAGTACACCCTTTGAACCAGGAGCTTCTGGGCGGATCACATGAGTCTGAAGCTCCAGTACCTGCTCCGCTGTGGGCGTCCGTCTTGATGCGCTCACAGACCTGCAGCTCCACACGCAGCGACTGCAGCAGATGCTGGGAGTCTGACAGCTGCTGCCTCTGGAGGTTCACGTCGCTCTGCAGCCTGCAGTGGAACACGTTTCCACACCACATCAGTATACTCTACAGCAGCACGTTGGTAGAGTGAAGGGACTGCTGCAGGTCTCACTACTACGTGTTCGACGTTCATCAGAGGACTATCTCTCCACAACAAAGAGCCTGCCTCGTACCAACAGAGCAGCCCGTTAACCACTTTATTCTTCAGCCTCATTTAATGAAGACAAGATGTGAAGGAGGATTGTGAAGAAAAGGTCAAACATATAACCTCATTACAAAGGTTTGAATTGAAATAAAAAATAACACTACTACCAGTCACTCAAGTGAGAAGACTTATCTAAATATACCGGCAGTGGAAATGTTACAGGTGTTCCGCAGGTAAATCCCCCGTGAAGATTTCCCAGAATGTTGATCACTGTTCAAATGTTTCCAAATGGAGCCCAGAGGCTTGGTTGATGTTTATGGTTTTATGCGATCTAACACAACTTTGATGAGCAAACAACAAAAGGTAAGACATCATTAGTGTTTGGAACTAGAAAAAGAGAAAAAGTTTGTTCAGCATAAATAGAACATAAATAGGATATATATACATATATATATATATATATATAATATAAATCATATCGTTTGGGTAGTTTGTGTAGATAACACGAGGTGAGAAATATTGCTATTGCTATAACAACCAGTATGATAACATAACTCTGTGACATGTTTGGTGGGTTTTGGGTTTGAATTGTGTTTCATTCAATAACAATTGTTATGATATGTTATGATAAAGGTGAGAATCATATCATTCTAGGGGGATGTCACATGATTTTATCACGTGTTTAAATGCCTTCAAGTTTAGAGGGTGCGTTCTCCGGAAAGAAGAAATAAATACGTTTAAAACTTCACCAAACCCTCCCAGAACTCAGATCCAGGTGGTAGCAGATAATCCAGGACACCTTCTCTCCAAGCTTATGATCAAGTATTACAACAAGCCCACGGCTAAAGTGTTCAACAAGGAAAGCTAAAGCCCAGCATGTAGAGATACCCAGAAAACAACGTGATGTGGAGGATGAACCAGACTCTGGTGTATCATGTGTCCTCCTCCCTCAGTTGGTGTGACTAAGGGCCTCTAGTCCTCGTGACCTCTAGGTCCCCTCACCGTGGGCTCTCATCCATTGGTCCCTGGATGAGTGCTGAGGTGATCCTGGCTCATGTTTCTGAGTGGTTTTAATAGCTTGGTGTAATGGGGCAGTAATGACTCTTTACAATGGTCATTGGCTGCTATGGTTTCATGTTGCACACACAGAAGGAGCTAATGACCACATATCCATGGCTCTGAGAGTGCCAGTGTATCAATAGCATGTGTGTGTAGTACTGTCCACACATAGGCACATCTAGGTACCAGAAACATTGTTGTGCTTGTGCTTGCGAAGGTCTGGATGTACTCAGTTCCCTTTGGTACGTGTGTACGTCCCTGAATGCTACACCAGCTGAATTGTTCACATACGTACTTTCTGTCTAAATGGATGTTTAAAGCTGTGTCCAGGAGGCAGGACAACGACAAATCATTTTCTGTCTCTGATCAACATCTTTCATCATTCTTTTATGGTTTCTCTCACAGGTTAAGAAGGGTTCCACTTCCCCGGGAAGGATTTTGTCATGCAGACTTGTTACTGTGCAATGGCAATGTCATCATACTGATTGTAACTGTTTGAAGCTCACATACCTGTTCTTCAAAATTCATCTCCACAATGTCCTATTACTTTTTCATTTCCTGTTTCCACCTCATAGAACGTCAGACCAGCTTTGGTTTACTGCCCCAAGAATTCTGTTGGTATGCGGTCACTCACGGCCCAGGGAGACGTGCCCACAGACTGACCCACGCAGGACATGTGGCCGCTACCATCATAGGTCCAAGATGTCTGAGCTATAATACAGCCCTAAGCCCTCAGGCACACAGAGTACCTGTGGTCTGTGAGCTATAATACAGCCCTAAGCCCTCAGGCACAGAGAGTACCTGTGGTCTGTGAGCTATAATACAGCCCTAAGCCCTCAGGCACACAGAGTACCTGTGGTCTGTGAGCTATAATACAGCCCTAAGCCCTCAGGCACAGAGAGTACCTGTGGTCTGTGAGCTATAATACAGCCCTAAGCCCTCAGGCAGAGAGTACCTGTGGTCTGTGAGCTATAATAAGCCTTAAGCCCTCAGGCACAGGGAGAGTACCTATGGTCTGTGGGCTATAATAAGCCTTAAGCCCTCAGGTACAGGGGGAGTACCTGTGGAGCTCGTCCCTGCTGCGCTGCAGGGCGTCTGTAAGCGTCTGGTTCTCCTGGGCGCTGAGCTGCAGCCGGCCCCTCTCCTGCCTCAGGGCCTCCAGCTCCGCCCGGCTCTGCTCCAGCCGGGCGGTGCGGCGGGCCAGGGCCTCCCGCAGCGCCTCGTTCTCCTTCTGCTTGTCTGGCCGGGCGAAGAGGGGGGTTGGTTGTCATAAGAAAAACATAAAGATGTGAAAGCTTCCCTGGTGGTAAAAGTTTTTCTCATTGTTTACATCCTTGTGGCTGTAGTGTCCAGTACTCAACACCAGGTGCTGCTGTAGTGATCAGTACTCAACACAGGTGGTGCTGTAGTGATCAGTACTCAACACAGGTGGTGCTGTAGTGATCAGTACTCAACACAGGTGCTGCTGTAGTGATCAGTACTCAACACAGGTGCTGCTGTAGTGTTTGTAGTGTAGTGTTACCTCTGGAGCCCTGAGCCAGCTGCTCCTTCAGGCTGCGGTTCTGCTCCCACAGGAAGCGCACCTCACTGGCCAGCTGGCCCTGCTCCTCGCTGCCTTGGATGAAGATGTTGGTAGCTGCTCAACACAAATCAGCACCACGGGCCAGTGTCACAGGTAGGGTTTAGAACTCTGTTTGAATGATGGTTCTGCCTTATCAAGAGAATAATGTTGATAGAAACTAGAGCTGAGATAGGGAGGAAGGAGATAGGTAGGAAGGAGATAGGTAGGAAGGAGATAGGCAGGAAGGAGATAGGCAGGAAGGAGATAGGGAGGGATTCACAGCGCGACCCAGGGGCCCGTGCTGCTCAAGCCATTCACAGGGTACCTCATTTCTCCTAGACGCAACTATGCCTCCACTAACACACACACACACACACACACACACACACACACACACACACACACACACACACACACACACACACACACACACACACACACACACACACACACACACACACACACACACACACACACACACACACACACAGTAGATGCCATTTATGTGTGATTCTGGGTCACCTGCAGGCAAAGTGGTGCATTACTCTTAAGAGCATTTATTAAAATGGAAACGGTGGCGTCACTGAGGGTGGCCCCTACGTCGTAAGTAGTAGACAGTCCCTGACCACTTCTCTCGTGTCATTGTGATTGATTGAATGTTGAAATATTCTGCATAATCTGCCATTTTCTGGACAATAAAAACCCCTTCAAGGAATTTTCATCAGACACGTCCATAGATAATGTGTATCAAAACATTTCTTTGTCATGTAAAGCTTTGTACCTGAACCACCAAAGCTTTAGGAGACCACCATAACGGACTAAAACCCAAAACCTTTTACCATTCCACCGCTGAGATATGGGCTCTAATAATGCCTTCACCCCACAATAACAATAGGAATAGCTTATAAGAATCCCTACTATAACAATGGGTGTGCAGATACACGGAATACATTAAAAACAAAGTGACCATTTTGTTTGAAATAGATCTTGGTGATGTTTGCTTCAATTGGCCACCTGTTGGTTCCACTCTACATGTTAATGACCCTGAGGGATCAGTGCAGGATTGAGTATCACAGAGAGAGTACCTGGGTCTCTCTCCACCTCAGCCAGCCTCCTCTCCAGCTGCTGTCGGAGCCGGTCGTTGGTTTGAATGCTCTCCTCCAGGCGCTGCCGCAGGGCCCGGATCTCCTGCAGGTGTTCTGCCAGCAGGTCTGAGAACACAGAACCACACGAGTCACAATCTGGGCCACAACACAATGACACAACACAACACAGACACACAGGGGTCACAATCTGAGCCACGACACAACAAACACAGAGGCACACATTAGCATCTGTGTCACTGAAATACACATTTTAAAGAATTGTCCCACAATGTTATTCCCTGCATGTAAAGCACTCTGAATAGCCTTTGAGTTTGTTATGTTTGCATTATAATTAAAGGTCGCCTTGAATTGCCTAAACGGATCTATTGCAGACGGTGTTTCAAACCCTTTAAATAAACCAGTGAAGGTCCAAGCAGACAGGACAGTAAGAGAAGGGGACCTGTGGTCATGGCCCCAGCCTGCGGCCCTCCGTCCTGAAGCGCTGCTGCCCGTGCCTCAGCCTCTCTTCCCTCCGAGTCGGCCTGAGGTGGTGAGCCGGGCGTGTCCGGGTGGGCACCGGGCTCTGGGTGACGGGCGCCCTGGTCCCGCTGGGCCTGGACAGAACGCTGGAGCTCCAGCTCGCTGCGCAGGGTGGCGTTGAGCTCCTCGCTGCCCCTCAGCTGCTCCTGCAGCCGGCCGTTCTCCCTCCACAGCTGAGCTCCGGGTGTCCTGCTGCTACGGTGACGCTCCGCGGGGCTCCGCTCCCCGGGGCTCTGCTCCGCGGGGCTCCGGGCCACGCCGCCCACAGGGGGAGGAGCTGGATGACTGGCAGGGTTGGGATCTCTTCCTGGCCCGTCTGTGTTGCCATGACACACACAGGTAACACAGCTGATTGCCAATAATCCCCATGCAGGCTTCTAAATAAGAGTCTCCATTTCTATTTTGTGACTTCAAATGGTCTTTTCAGCAATTTCTTCCGTCGTCTTGTTAATGGCACTCTTTAAAAAAAGAAAGTGGTTGGCCTAAGTGTAAAACAATGCATTAGGGGAAAGAGGCCTTAACCATATTGTAACATGTGTGTGATAACCTTAAGCGGCTCCGCACTCCCTTCAGGTGGATAGGTGGCCCTTAATAATGCAGCTCAGCGAGCCTGGAACAGGACACCCTGACTGCTGAGCTGCAGCCCAACAGAGGGGGACACCACTAGCTGCTACTAGATCAACAAGTCTCCACGCCTTCTTGACCTCATGATAATAGTGTGGGGGGGAATATGCATTTTTAATAAGGAAACATACAGAGCTAATTGCAGGGACTGAATATAACAATAGATGTGGAGATGGCCTGGTCATATCAATCTCCAGGGATACTGAATACTAAGATTGAACTTCGGAAATGGAAGGGACAGAGTCATTTTAGTGGACACTTTTATCTAAAGTAAACAACTGTGAATATGTATATTTATATTTCTAGGAGCAGCCAGGTAGGCTGGGGAGGCATTAGGTGTGGAACCCAGAGCTCTTTGGGCTGGGAGTTAAACATCATAACCACTAGAGGGAACCACTACATCATCCAGACCTCCATAATAAGATGGAGGTCTGCATCCAAGGAGTGACAACGACATAATTGAGAGTTTGGAAATCTAATAAGGCCTACATGATGGAAAAAGTGGTTTGTTTGCTATTGTTTAGGGCAGAGTACTTTGCAGCTTTCTATTGGAAAGTGCAGACCTTTGAACCCCTAGTCAGACACACGTGTGGCCACTCATACCGTGAGGCGCCAGTGCTCCGCTGTGGGCGGTGGGGCTGTGGGCGGTGGGGCTGTGGGCGGTGGGGCTGCCACGTCCCGACCCCGACACCACGTAGGACGGGCTTCGCTCGGAGAAGCTGGAGCAGCATGAGGAGGCCCTGCTGGGCCCTCTCAGCTGGCTCTGGAGGCTCTGGACCTGCTGGTTCTTCTCCTGCAGCTCCCTGGACAACCTGGGCCCATCAACCACACACACACACTTTATGGATGTGGTGCTTTGGGTGCAAAGCACTGAACTACAAAAGGTACTTCTGAAGGGAAACATCTCGGCAAGAACAAGAAAGGGAAACAAAGTTTCCAATAAAAAAGTATACATATACTGTACATGCGAGTGAGGAACAACAAAAAGGTCACTTCTTCTACTTGATTAGAAGAAAGGTCAACTAAAGGGTCGTTTTTGTTTGAATTGATGCTCTCAGGTCCTCTGCTCAGGAGACGAGGACCAGAGGCGGAGGAGAGTCTTGAATCCAAATTGTTTTGCTTTTAAGGTAAAACACTCCTTTTAAAGATAAAGAGAAAGTTCACTGCAAACAGCACGCTGTCCCACTTGGACCTGAACCTGTGACTCACAGGTCCAGCTGCTCTCTGGTGGACTGGGCCAGATTGGAGTTCTGCTGGACCAGAGAGTGGAGGTGCTGCTGCAGCAGCTCTCTCTCGCCTTCTAGCTGCCACCGTAGGTACTCTACCTCCTGCTGAATGTTAGCAGGGCTGTCCTGAGGAGAGCTCCCGTACTGCAGCTCCTGCTGCCTCTCCTCAGGGCTGCCCAGTCACAAGACGCATCATAGATATGAGATGTAGCTCATATATCAACTAAAACTAAAACTACATGGAATGTCCGCCAACAATGCCTTACATTGCAAAAACCAGATGCTGTATATTAATAAACACAACACATTGTGGTTAGTCACACACATTCATGTTATAACCTCCATAAATAACCCTGCATGAATAAACATGTGCTATAGCTGCAGTATATATATACTTATTGTAAGTCTGCTAAAAGCCCTAAAGCTAAATGTATAACATTGAGAATGATGATTGACCATGAAGAATTCCTTTCAAAAGACTCCAAGGCATCGATGGAGACAACAATGACCGTAGCCGTGTCCCTCCGACATGTTTCTCATGGTGGAGAATGACCCGCATGAGGTCATCGGAAGTAGGTCAGAGACAAAACACTGTCCAAAACACAATATACACTGGGGTAGTAACGCAGTGGGCTACTGCTGGGGCGCTTAGGTTTTAAAATGGGGCAAAAGACAGACACTACAGCTCAAACTGCCCCAAACAAGTCTACACACAGAACGATAGGAACCAGTGAGGATAGTCTACACACAGAACGATAAGGACCAGTGAGGATAGTCTACACACAGAACGATAGGGACCAGTGAGGATAGTTTACACACAGAACGATAGGGACCAGTGAGGATAGTCTACACACAGAACGATAGGGACCAGTGAGGATAGTCTACACACAGAACGATAGGGACCAGTGAGGATAGTTTACACACAGAACGATAGGGACCAGTGAACAAGTCTACACACAGAACGATAGGGACCAGTGAGGATAGTCTACACACAGAATGATAGGGACCAGTGAACAAGTCTACACACAGAACGATAGGGACCAGTGAACAAGTCTACACACAGAACGATAGGGACCAGTGAACAAGTCTACACAGAACGATAGGGACCAGTGAGGATAGTCTACACACAGAACGATAGGGACCAGTGAGGAAGGATAGTCTACACACAGAACGATAGGGACCAGTGAGGATAGTCTACACACAGAACGATAGGGACCAGTGAGGATAGTCTACACACAGAACGATAGGGACCAGTGAGGATAGTCTACACACAGAACGATAGGGACCAGTGATTATAGTCTACACACAGAACGATAGGGACCAGTGAGGATAGTCAGCGTCACCCTGAAGATGATGAACTCATGACTGGGGATATCATGTGGGGAAATTCATGAGCAATGGCAAAAAGTTACAAACATTGAAGTAAAAAGTAAAAAAATAAACTAATAAAGAAGAACAATGCTGTAAATAGGTTATATACCGTTGGGCCAGCTCCAGAGTATCCTTATTGCCCTGGAAGCCGTCTCCTGTTAAACGCATAAAAACACACAATAACTAACTGACTAGAATAAAACATAAGAAATGCCTTAAATCAGAGTCTAACTAAAATAACATGATAGCATTGGGAAACATATGCCGCTTTTCCACCGACAGTACCAGCTTGACTCGACTCGCCTTTTTTTGCGTTTCCATTGGCAAAAAAAGTACCTGGTACCGGGTACTTTTTTTTAGTACTACCTCCGTCGAGGTTCCAGTAGTAGGAGTAGTAGTACTTACTTTTGTGTGACGTAAACAGGCTGCTGGCAACTGATTGGCCAGCGGCTGTAAATGGGAATAATCACTCAAAGTTAAGTTGTGTCCAGCGTGGCTGGAGTCCACGGACCCGCTCCCGAGGGGGACACTGATCAGCGTTTCGAATTGAAGAGGTACTTTTTTAGATGGAAATGCGACGTGCCTGGAACCAAACCGAGTCGAGTCGAGTCGAGCTGGTACTGTCGGTGGAAAAGCGGCAATACAGTACTTTAGATTGAGTGTTGAAATGTCAAACTTGTTAGCACTGGGAACCATTATTTAGATGGATGTGTACGTCTGTGTGGCCGCTGTGTACCAGCCATCTGTCTCAAGTTAAGGATTAGGCAGGTCTGTTCAGGCCCCAGGTTAGTGGTGGACATTGCATTTGTCCAGATGTAAATCCACCATGATCCTTTCTTCAAGTGTTCCAAGATGGTTGTCGGCCATCAATTGACATCCATTATATCCCAAACAAGTGGTTAGCAGCTTTATTTATTTATTTTTTTGACCAACCCCGGTGAGCCCATATGAAGTGCCCTGGCTTTCTCCAACAGAGCCTGCGCGTTTACACGCCACTTCGCATCCACTAACTGAGAGCCAGAGACTTTGTTGGTATTGGCGTGTGAATGCAGGGGGAGAATTTAAGCAGAATGAAACATGGCCCTTTGTCCCTAATGAGCCAGTCCATTGTTGGATCAAACATCACCAGTGTGCTCATAACCAGGACATCAAACATCCTTTCTAACTGCGGGCCTCTCGGCCTCCGTCACTAGGTCTGTGAGCATCACACTGTTGACACAGAATGCTCATGGGCTCAAATCAGTGAAAAAATACACCCTCCTACCCTCACCATCGTGCCTTATGAAAGGTTGCAACACTGCCAAAAACACAGCCACCATCTTCGCTCAGAACCCACACACCTCTAATTCAGGGAGGGTGTGCAGAGTGGCATATGAAAACACTGAATCTAACCTGGGTTGGACATAACAAAGTTAACTTATGGGAGCTGCTAAACTTTCGTATGTAAATTGATCGCCAACTGCCTGATTTTGGAACATTTCTACACCGCGAGAGGAGGGAAGAACAAAAATCATGGCTGCTTTACATCTCTACATAGATAATGTCAACCATTACCACCGGCAAAATCCTTTAGGCAATACTATACATTATCAATAACACACCTCTGTCCAGCCGTCCCTCCAGTCTCTCCAGAATGCCCAGGCTCTTGTCCAGCTGCCCTCGGAGGACGTCTCCCCGGAACAGGTCCACGTCGCTGGCCTGCAGCAGCTCCTGGAAGGCCCGGCTCAGCTCCTCCAGCTGCCGGCGGTGAGCCAGCCCCAGGCCGCAGCGCTCCTTCACCTGCTGCCGGAGCGCCGACAGCTCCCTGGCCTGGGACTGCACCAGGGAGTCCAGCCTGGTGGGTCAGGAGGAGGGTCACGTTGAGAGGGGTTGTTAGAGGGCAATGAAAGGTCACACTGTTGCACCAGGGAGTCCAGCCTGGTGGGTCAGGAGGAGGTTCACGTTGAGAGGGGTTGTTAGAGGGCAATGATAGGTCACACTGTTGAAAATGCTTTAGTGTGTTACAAATAATACAACTCTTGTGTACAAGAGTTGTGTGTTGTAGCATAACTGTACCATTTTGAATTACAGTACATTACAAAATGTACCACTTTATAAATGTATTGTTTGCATGTACTTTATAATTAATTATAACTTATATTGTACAGCATTTTATAAACGTACTACTATATAATAAATGCTCTGTGTTATCATCACTTTATTATAATGCATGGTGGTAGCAGTTTACCTTGCGGGCGAGGCGGAGCGACTGCGCTGCTGCAGCTGCTGCAGCTGCTGCAGCTGCTCACTCATGTTCCTGTTCAGACTCCTCTCCGTCTCCAGCTCCTGGTTCAGCACACCGATCTCATCCCTCATCCTCTGGCCCTCTCCGTCCCGGCCTTCCTTCAGCTCCGCTGCAGAGCGACACCTCTCCAGGCTGCGTCCATCGACCACGCTGGGCCAAGCATGGTGATCTCTGGAGGTGTTGACCGGCGTGGACACCAGGTTGCTGGGAAAGATGTTGCGACTCAGTAGACTCTGCATCTGCTGACCGACTCGGGTCTGGTTCTCCAGCTGAAGCCTCAGCTCCATGACCTGCGCCTTGAGCTCAACAGGATCCTCCGACACGCCATAGTCCTCGAAAGCCTGCAGGCTCTTTAGACTCACCTGGAAGGGAAACAACACCATTTCTATTTCATCCTTACTGACCGCCAGAGGCGGTGCTTCTAGCACTGAATGACCCATCTGCATGCGCAGGTCGAGTGTTAATACCACCAAAGTCAGCTATGACCCCTGATGACCCCAGACAGCCTATATCTTCCGGTGACATCAGAGGATCTGTTCCTCTTCATCTTCTCGCTTTGCAGGCATCTATGAATCACCGCGCTAGCTAAAGCTAAGTGGCTATTATTTTGATCTCGTTCGTTGCTGGTGGCCTTGCGACGTCTTGTCGGAGCTGCGAGCAGCTCGCCCTCCAAAGGCCGCAACGGACCCACCGTCCGTTTAATAACTTAACTTTAATAACTTAAACTTGTGTTTTCTTACTACATATCGTGTTGGAATCAGCTGTTGACATTGCGTGTGCTTGCCTAAGTGTTGGATATCGGTGCAACCTGTTGTACTCATTACAACCTGAACCCCTGGTTCAGGGGGAGCTGAAGTGGGTCTCTACTAAAACTGCCTTTCTCCTCGGCACCGCGTCAGCGAAGGTTCTGTCATCAACCTCAACCGACCTATCCACCTGGCACAGCTTATCCCCCCAGAAGGGGAGGTCAGGTTAAAACTGCGGTGTCCTGTGCAGGCTCTGAGAGCCTATGTAGCCGCAACCGCACGTGTTAGACGGTCGGACCAGCTCTTCCTCTGCTACGGCGGTCCTAGGAGGGGCTGTGCTCTCTCCAAGCAGCGACTGTCTCATTGGGTTGTGGAGGTCATCACCCATGCATATGAAGGAGGTGGTCACCCCCTGCCATCCAGGGTGAGGTGCCACTCTACCAGGGCTCTCTCAACATCATGGGCGGCCCTGCGGGTCGTGCCCCTGGAGGGCATCTGTGATGCAGCATCATGGACAGCACGAAGTACCTTCTCCAGGTTTTATCGGGTGAATGTTGCCACTCCTCATCCGTTGGCCACGGTCCTGTTGCCCGACTCCATTTCATCTCAATGAGGTATGTGTTGGAGCTCCTCGTGACCTTGTTGGTATGAGTCATCCAGTGCTTGAAGCACCGGTCAGTAAGGATGAAATAGACCGAAAGTTACGTATGTAACTACGGTTCTATGAATCCTGGATGACCGCCAGAGCGTCTAGTCACTCAGAATCCTTGTGTACTCGCAAGAAGATTCTGCAGGAACAGATCCTCTGAAGATATAGGCTGTCTGGGGTCATCAGGGGTCACAGCTGACTTTGTTGGTATTGACACTCGACCTGCGCATGCACCAGATGGATCATCCAGTGCTTGAAGGACCGGTCATCCAGGATTCATAGAACCGTAGTTACATACGTAACTCTCGATTTAAACATAAACCTCAACAGATTTCAACATTAAAGCCAACAGATTTCCAGGTAAAAGACTGGAGAGCTCACCTTGTTGGAGCTCAGAGCAGGAGAGCTGGGGTAGGAGGTTGAAGTGGAGTCCAGGTTCTCAGCGGAGGAGAAGGAGCCTTGCACCTCCTTCAGCAGAGAAGGCAGGCTGCAGGCGCTGTCCCCAGGCTGCAAGCAACCCTTCAGATCTGAATCAACATTAGGATCAGGGTCAAAGTGGTCAGGTACAGAGAGGTCAAAAGAACTCCAAGTGTGTTGAAATACAGTGATAGGAAATAGAGGTGAAGAAAGCTAGTGACTGTAGTGAGATATAGAGAGGAGGAAGAGGAAGAATAGGTGAAGAGTTATGCATTGTTTAAAGCAGGGGCCTTCTTAAATTCAGTGAAAACGTGCAAAAACAGTGTGAAACGTTGAGGTTTGTGCAAAGCCATCCACATTGAAGGGGAGGTTGAAACCCAGAGGTTACACACCGGTGAGGTCCTCTGCTCATAACCAGTCCTGTAACGCCTCAGTTCAGTGACCATGCAGAAAGGCTGTTTAACCACCACCAGTGGGATTAGTATAAACTTCACCACTAGCTACCTGTGCTACTGCTCTCTTCCCTATCGTTCTCACTCTTGCCACTGGTTTCGTAACCCAGGTCCTGCAAATCCACCTGCACGCACTTGTCGTCCTGCTCCAGAGGGGGCGCTGGAGGCAACAATGTGGAGTTAGGAAGGGAATCAGGGGTGTGGATATATAAATGTTCTCGTTACGTATTCCCAGTTACAATAAATTCACTTGGTTTCAAGTCATTAGATAACATATTATTAGTTACTCATTCATCAAATAAATTAGTTATTCCATGGAGGAATTTAATTTACAGAATATTCTTTGGCAGAATAAATTAAATGAATATATATCCCCCTCATATGAATAACCACCACAGCACTCATGCATAGCTCAAGATATATGTGTCCTTACTTTTCTGAGCAGGGTCACAGGGCAGGTTGTGGATGGTAACCGTCTTCAAGGAGGCCAGTTTCTCCTCAAGGATCTTGCACATCTTCTTGTCCTTTAAAGCCTTCTGAAGACCCTCCATCTGGGCCGTAACGTCGCCTGCTATTCCTTCTGAACTCAGACAATCCGCTGCTGGGACTTGGGTCTGGTTCTCCCCTCGGAGCCTCCTCTCCTCCTGCAGGCTGGCCTGAAGGTGAGAGATCCTCTGGGAGTGATCGCAGAATGCCTGGTAGAGGAGGTGGATATTGCGATGGAGCTCCTGGGAAGAAGGTCGGGACTTCCTGCCAGCAGAAGCAGCAGACCCGTCCCTATTAGAGGGTTTCTTGGCCTCCTCCACATGGCCCTGGTCCTCCAGTTCCCCCAGCTGCTGCAGAGAGATCTGAAGCCTTTGCAGGTGGTGTTGGAGCTCAGGACTGATCTGGGCTGATGTTCCAGAAGACAAGCTCTGAGTGTTGGTGCAGTGTGCTGCCAGAAAGGCGATGGCTGACTCTACTGCAGCCAGACAGTTTGACAGACACTTGGTGATCTCTCCGTGAGTTAAACTGCCTTCAGAGCAGCCTGTTGTGCCTTCTATATCTCTGGACCTGCCTTTGTTCACAGGCTCTCCTGCAATTTGCCTAATGAAGTAGTCCTCGTGAGGAGTGCCAGTGTGGTTGAGACCAGGAAGTACAGCGCTGACCTCAGAAGGAGTTCCTACTTCACAATCCAGTCGGTTCAGCTCCCAGCTCCCTTGTTGAAGCCGGTCCGTACTTTGCTCCTGACCGTGGTCAGAACCCCAGGGCACATCGACAGTGCCTTTTGGGTGGTGAGCTAGAGATGCGTTCATCTGCTGCAGACTGCTCACCAACCTCGAACACAGCTCCCGAGAGGCTGTGGCTGTGGGAGAGGACAAAGATGCCTGTATGGCGGCAATGTCCCTGCCGGTCATGTTGAGGAACTCCACAAGGTGGGCATTGAGCCTCTCCTTCTCCTGCAGGGTCTTGTTGAGCTCCACGCATTCCCTCTGCAGGGCGCTGCCATCTGAGCCTGCCGAGATGGCACTAGAGCGGTCGAGCAAGCCCAGGCCCAGGCCGCTGTGGCTGTCCAGGTTGCAGGCGGTGAGATAAGCGATGGTGGATTCAGCAGCCTGCAAGGCCTCAGCGTACTGACGGTTGAGGCAGTCCTTCTCCTGCAACTGGGCGTGGATCTCCTCCCACTCGGCCAGCTTGCCTTCCAGCCCGTCAATGAGGATCTCCTTCTCCTGGCACTCCTGGTGGAGCAGCTCCAGCTGTGCCAGCAGGGCACAGGAGTCAGCCTGGGCGTCACCCAGGAGGGCCTCTGCGCCCTCTGGGTTACCATCGGAGACTGTGGGGCTGCAGCTGCTACGATGGATGTACTCGTCGAAGTTGGACCCGGGAGTGGTGCTGCGATCTAGGGACAGGGGGCACTCAGAGCCCTCGGACAGGAGCTGGTCCGACTCAGAGATGTGATTCAGGTGTATATTTCGCAGAGGCTCAACGGTGTGGTGGTGCATAGGTTGGGGTTGGTTGGCCCCCCAGATGGTGCTGCCTGGTTCTGATATCAGTCTCACTGGCACAGGGAGGCGAGATCTGACACCAGCCTAAAATATGAATGGAAAAACTTAGATTGTACAGTAGGTTATCACGTTGTATATTCAGGTTTATGGCAGGTTTCCTTTCAAGTCCTACCTTGTGTGAGAGGCGCTGCCTGGCAGTCTGGCGGTGTAACAGCTCAGTGGTCGGTCCACCCTCCAGGGTCCCGTTTCTCCTCTCCCAATCAGACTCCTCCACAGCTTTCCTCTCCAGCTGCTCCTTGGCCTCGTCTCTGAGTCTCAGTACGGTCTGATGGAGGCCTGCTGGTTCACCTGTTCTGGCCTTGTGTTCAGACTCCTTCTCACTGAGGAGACAGCGCAGCTCTCTGTTCTCCAACCCGAGACGCAGGAGCTCATCCCTGGGGCCCCAAGGGACACTAATGTCAGGTATTGCGGGTCACTAAACAGTACATTCAAGCACAAATGGACACCCAACAATAGTTGAAATGCATTGCAATGTTGAAGAGTGAAGTCACATGCCTGCGACATCACATTTTAAACCAATCAGGAACAAGGAAAATACCATCTCAATGTCATTGCTGCGATTATGCTAAATTTTTCATCTTAAATTCAATATTGAGCGGTGGGTAAATCCGATTCAGAGCGTAGCACCACCTGAGTTGTGAAGTGGTTCCCTGGAGCATCTCCTCCACGTCTTCCTGCTGATCCAATGTGTCGTCGCTGGACCTGATCTGATGCTCTCCCGTGCTGAACAAGCTTCTGTTGTCATGGTCACAATGGCTTTTGGACGCCGTCTAAAAGTGAAATATGTATGCAAAACCAAACCCCCTTACATGAAGGACATATAAGGGTCTTTGAATGAATCGACTCCTCCAGAGGGGCCATCCCTTCCCCCATACCTGTGGTGGCAGGACCTCCGTTAGGCTCCGTTGATCCGGACCGGGACGCAGGGTCCCGTCTCCCCCCCGTCGCTGGCCGGCCCGGCCCGCCACTAGCAGCTAGAGTCATGGGATGGGAGGTGGGTCGTGACACAAATGACTTTGTAAAAAAAGAAAACCCAACAAAGGAGAACGGAATGCACAAAGAAAACACAGTGGCCAGCCAGCGGCAGAATGGGGATGTCTACATGTGGTATGGGAGAGAGAGATTTTCAATGGGACGAAGTGATCAGAAGATACAGGCAGGACAGGAGTTAGGAGACATGTCGAGGAAGAGGAAGAAGGACATTTCTGGGCTGTTTTTCTACAGACAAAAGAATGCACTGGTTAGAGAGAGAGAGCGAGAGATGATGTGTACATATACATATATTTTTTTTTCATTCTTTCATCACAGAAGGGTAGACTTAACGTTATATTAGGCAGGGTTTGTTATGTGCAGGGTAGTCTCACAAATCAGAGATTTAGATAAACATCTATTATCTGAGGTCAGACGAGTTAAAATCTAAAGTTTCTTTGGGTTCAAATGTCTTTCTCCATCATGTTGCTGGGGACGGGCTGGTAGAGGTGTGTAACACGGAAAGGTCTGCTTCCCCCAGCCAACCCAGCGGAGCCACAACGTGACATGGCTGACCATTCACCTCGGACCCAGAAGCTGATAACTGATAACTAGATGGTGAAAAGATAAGCTAGACGTCTGGACGCTAACATCCTCAGACATAGTGTCTGTAAATATTTAAAATTGAACATGTGTCATAGAATGACAATAAATATAATGAGTTAAAATCGTCTTCTGAAACCTCCTCCTTGCCACTCACAGTGAGTTTATGTTCAGAAGAATATATGAAGACAGGGAGAGTGGGTTACTCGGCCCATAGTGCTGTGGTACTTCTGGATCCAAGATGGGGGATTCTCACCTGTGTCCTTGGGCTAGTGTTGGCATGGCTGAGGTTCTCCTTGTCTTCTGTCCTCTCCAGCAGCAAGGCCTTCTGCTGCAGGTCTATGTTGGCACTCTGCAGGCCACTCACACACTGCTGCAGGTCCACCACCTATGGCACAAAGAGTACCCACTCTCAGTGTATCAATACATTAGCATTTATAGGGTAGTGGCTAAGTACTGGTACTTAGCCACTTATAATTTACACTTTATAATTTATATTGTTATATAAACAATATAATACAATCTATCTGCACTAAAATACTCTCTTATCAAAATGGCCATTAATTGAAGCAGCCTCAGACATTCCCCACTGCCCTCACTAGATCATACAGCAGTATTTCTACTGCAGTCCTACTAACCAACCTTCTGTTGGAGCTCCTGTGGAGAGAGCTGAGACAGGCTCTCCTCCAGTCTGTCGCCCACACAGATGCTCATGTAGGAGGTCTGGTCCCCGAGGAAGGTTAAGCTGTCCCCTACAAGACACGAGTGTTAACAACCAACCACATCATCATGCCATCCAGAGTAATCAGTTTCATCGTTTGGAATATGAACATTAAGATCAGGAACAAAATACAAATACAAAGAATAAAAATATGCCTAAAAAGGTCCAGTGTGTAGAATTGAGTGGCATCTAACAGAACGGACTTGGCAGAAATGGAAGACAACACAAGTATGTTTTAATTTGTGTATACAAATAAGAAAAAATAAGAATTGTTATCTTTTCGTCGCCTTTTCTTTGAGCCTATTTATATGTACATGGGGTCCTCTTCCACGGAGGCCGCCATGGTTCTACAGTAGCCCAGAAGGGACAAGCGGCTCTGGAGAGTTGTAGTAAGGAGTTGTATTATTATTAGGGGTGTATTATTCCTATGACCCATTGTGATTAAATTCCTAGTCCCGTCTTCTTCACACAACCAAGCTTCTACACACACACACACACACACACACACACACACACACACACACACACACACACACACACACACACACACACACACACACACACACACACACACACACACACTCCTAGAATCTTAACCCTCTCAGACGTTGACATCAACCATTGCACAGGCGTCTTCTAAACGCTCCGGGCCGTTATATACAAGTGTCCTAGAAGCTGAACCCTCAGACACGGACAGCCACAGCTGCACAGACGGTCAGATAGTGCAGTGAATGGCATTCTGCGGACGAGGGACATCATGATAAGGGTGTGCATAATACATGCATGAATTTGAAACAAAAGCTTTCAAGGGAGTTTCCCAGTATGAGTTTCTAACTAAAAGAAGGCTCTCATTCTGCATATAAAGTTGGTATCGATGCACAACATCATGTTATCAAAAACAACATATTGGCACCTTCTGCATCAAGATGAATCATCAAAACATATTACAGATAGGATAGACCTATGTCTATGATTGTAGTTTACCACTATGGATGATCAAAACCTACAACAGATAGTGATGATTATAGGTCTATGATTGTAGTTTACCACTATGGATGCAGTTAGCTCTGCCATGTCTTACCACATGTACATGTCCACAGTGACTATGACAAAGATACCCCAGTGTGACTGGTTGAACTGATTTATTCGCAGTCTAAAGCTTTCAGTTGGTTGCAATCTGCAACCTCACTGCTATTGGCCAACTTAATTCTACACACTGGATCTTTAAGATGTAATTTATACCAAAAGAATCCATACAGGGAAAACAATATATACACAGGTTAGGGAGTTTGTGTCCCAACTCATTGTGTCATGTGTGTTTGGGTCATTGTCCCAACTCATTACATGTTGTCTTTTAATTTGATTTATAACATCACCTCCTGTCCAGGGACAACAGATGTAAATTAGCCTTGTGGCTCAAATCTGGCCCAATTATATATTGTGCATTGTCCCTGTCAAATAAATGTAAAATTAATAAATTAATAAATTAATTAAAAATATATATATCTTGAATAAACCAAAGAGAAAAGATTAGTTTTTCAAAATGAATGAATAATCAAAGATTTGAGGGAAATGAAGCCATGGGGTCAGATTACCAGTTTCATTGGCTCCGCCCACTCCTCCAGCCCGGTTCTGGATGGCGCCGAGGCGGGCCTGCAGGGAGGCGTTCCAGCGCTGGGCGTCCTCCAGCTGGTGCCTCATTCTCTCCAGCTCCTGAGGATCAACACCTGCACAGACACACGCACTATGCTGAGACCTGCACACACACACAGAGACCAGAGGTGCCAAAACCTGGACACACAATCACATCCAGAGAATGATGAACCTGCACACACACACACACACACACACACACACACACACACACACACACACACACACACACACACACACACACACACACACACACACACACACACACACACACACACACACACACACACACACACTGAATGCTGAAGGCCCCCACAGAGAAAATATAATTTTGGTAAAAAATATACATATATTTCTCATTCCTATATATAATAGAATAAACGATATCATCTTACAATTTATATATATTTTGTATTTTATGACTGCATTAAATAAAATGCTTAAGGCATAAGGATTATGACCATGTACACAAGGTGATAGTTATTACTCGGTAAAGAGGGATGATGGGGATGATGTGAATCCATCCCAGTGATGGATGAATATAACCTTAACAAAACAAATGATGATGCTTTGTTTTGTAGGAGAACGGGAATGAGTTGCCCTCTCAATTAAAGCTGTACCACACAGCCCTCTCCTGCCCCCTCAGTACAGATGACCTACATGAACACTGGGTTTACTTAAGCCCGGGGTTGGGGGGGAGGCGTGCACTTCCCGTATTCCCATGGACAGGAAGCCAGGTGCAGGCTTACGGCTGAACTGATTTGCTGTGGCTCAGTGCGCACCCAGTGGCACATCTAATCATCATCAAGGGGATAGCGTCACTGGCTGACTGTCGTCTTGTGTATGCAGATACACCACATGGAGCCTAGAGACCTCGTAGTGCATTAATGTGAGTGATGTGAGCCTCATGTGGCTGCATCCTCCACATGTTGGCTAGATGTAGTATGTTTTGGAACAATATTCCTATAGCGTATTTTACTTCGATATTGCATGAGTGTACAGTAGAAACATTTTTAGGCCATAAAAAACCCTCAATATATTTAATAGTCAATTTAAATCTTGACTTAGTGTAAAGTAAATGGTAAATGGTCCTCATTTATATAGCGCTTTTATCCAAAGCACTTTACAGTGTTGACTGACATTCACCCATTCACACATCGATGGCAGAGTCGACCACGCAGGGCGACAGCCAGCTCGTCAGGAGCAATTAGGGTGAGGCGTCTTGCTCAGGGACACCACGACACTCAGCTAGGAGGAGCCGGGGATCCAATCACTAACCTTGCGCTTACCAGCCAACCCGCTCTACCTCCTGAGCTAATGCCGCCCTAAAGTATACGTGACTTTCAATTTATACAATGGAGGATAGATGATGCTTGGATGCAAGGAACACGTTTGAATAATACAATGATGATGTGTTTAAATGTAATTTATGTGTCAGATGGGGTGGTTAACAGATAAACACATGTTAGTAAGGTGACGTAACAAAACAGGTTTGAAACAAGCAGGACAGCATGTTAAACATAGAGAGACAGAGAGACAGACAGGTGTATTTTTTATTAACTTTTTCACAATGAGGGTGAAAGTGAAGTGCATCCCAGCCCCGGGGCAGACCGTATGGACACAGTACATGCAGATGAAGAGCTGAACACACACAAGACAACAAACAAAGGAGAAGGAGCCGATGTGCATGCTCTAGTATACAGCAAGGATGAGAACAAAAGAGAAGAGACGAGGAGAAGGAGCCGATGTGCATGCTCTAGTATACAGCAAGGATGAGAACAAAAGAGAAGAGCATGTGAACAGGAAACAAGAGACTGTTGCAGACATGTTGGAGGGGGATTTAGAGGTACTCTTCTAGCAAGGTGAGTAGCTGATGAATACCGTTAGAAGTTATCTACATCTTACCAGTTAACCTCTGAAATCACTCATTTACTTCCACTTAACAAACAGCCGCGTGTGTCACGGTCAGAGTGGATGAAGCGCACCTTCTCTGAGCTGAGCCTGGAGCAGCTCTCCCTCCAGCTCGTCCCTCAGCCCCTCGTTGGTCCTGATGCCCTCCTCCAGCTGCTGCCTCAGGAGCTGCACCGCCGCCAGCTCCAGCTGCAGTGCATGCAGGCGCTGAGAGCTGCAACACACACACACACACACACACACAATATAGACATTTTAAAAATCATTGAGAGAAACTATACTCATTGTAAATTTATAATTTATTTCTAGGTTAGACACCTGTCCGGCTCCTTGACGGTTCGGATGAGGCTGGAGAACAGCTGCTGCTCCGTCTTCAGTGCCCTGGTCAGGACCGCGTGCTCGTCGTGTCCAGAGGACAGGCTGGGCAACTCCTGGAGGAGACCCCCAACCAGACAAGGTCACATGTTAATGCCTCTCCTCCATGTTAAATAATGGTGTCCCCTAGCAGCCATCAGTGATGCATCTAATGAGGCATCCACGGAGGATCTGTGGATTCTCTATGGCAGCGTCGGGTTCAAATTGAGAACAGATTTTCAAGTGCATAAAAAAATGGCAGTTAATAAAAATGGCAGTCTAAATGTAAATGTGATACGGCGCAAACATCCATCAATCACAAGCTGGCTTCAGAAGGTGCCAGGAACTGGAAACTTGCCATGCACATAGAGGGCATCTCTCTTAACAAGATAAGCAAGTTTCGCTTTGACAGATCAATGGATGACTTTGCAGCGTGGATTGCAAAAGTACTGAGCTAAGCACTCGGCCCCATTCCACAGGCGGTGCAAAATCCCTTGTCATCTTAGTCGCCGTAATGTATGCATTGTTCCATTACCTTTTGCTGGCTGTCTCCTCCAATGATGGTCCTCTCCCTCTGGGGCAGGCTAGACGTCGACCTCTCCACACGGGTGTCGGTAGCAGAGGCATGATCCTGGCCAGTCTGTCTGTCCCCACGCTGATCCAGACGCTGGTGGAGCTCCTGCCCAGAGAGTAAGAAACAAGTCTTCACAAAGACAGCTAAAGCAAGGGAGGAGATCACCTATGTGGAGAGAGGGAACAGAGCTCCTAATCCAAAGCTGGTATGCGTCTGACAGGAGTTAGACTCCTTGAATGGGGGTTGACTTACGGCGATGATCTGATCCTTGGTCTCCAAAGTGCTGGTGAGGGACTCTACGTTTGCTTGGTGGCCCTGAACGAGGGCCTCCAGCTCAGCCAACGTCGACTGGAGATCTGCCAGTGAAATCTAGAAGAAATTTATGTTTGGAATTATTACATCTCTGCAAGACAGTATGATCTATGTGGAGCTTAAAAAGGTGCTGCAGGTAAGATTCAAGAGTTGAAAGAGAGCGGGCGAGAGAGCAGAAACAGAGCTACTATTGTGAAACCAAACAACCAAAACTAATTTCCTCCACCTATGCTCTCTCTCTCCCCATCTTTCTCCACAATTGAGAAATTTTGCATTTCCCGCTCTTGTGTTTGACAGGCAAGATGAATTCCTTGAACCAATCACGGAAGAGAAGCCCTGATCGGTACAAGCGGTCTAATAGATAAATTGGCTCAACCAGAAGCAGGTGCAGTCCACTCTAAAACTATTCTCACAGCACATTTCACTAATAGTAAACAGATGGCTATACCCTTTCTAACAAATCACACTCAACTAGTAGCTTCTAAACTCTAACATAAAGCACCTTTTATGGCCATCATGATTCACTGACCTTCAGTCCGTTCTCCCTCTTCAAGGCCTTGTTCAGTGCCTCAGTTTCCTGTGCCAGCTCCTTCTTCAGGATGACCATGGTTTTCCTGGTGACATTGATGTTCTCTACATGATCTCCACCATTCATCTTGGATAGCTCAGCTGCAGGACCACAACAAAATGTGGATTTAGAACAGACCAAAAAGGATGTGTGACGTAAATAAAAATACTCCTCCAGAGACAAAACAGGAGTCTTTGTGAGTCTTTGACGTCTTACCTTCTCTTTCGATCAGCCTCTCTTTCAGGATTTGTACAGTGTGTTTGAGTTCCAACACATGATCCGACCCATCTGTGTTCTGACTGCGCTCCATCAGCTGCTGCAAAATGACAATTACACCATCTTTTAACATTTGGAATAACTACAAAAGGTGCTGCATGACCAAGTGAACTGAGTGTTTCCATGGTTAACATGAGAGCCAAAGACAATGTGTATTTAGAATTCCACGACTGACTAAGCTCATAGTAAAAGCCTAATATAAATGCAGATATATTCATATCCAGTAGTACACTTGACTTCCAACAGCTCACTTTGATCAGGCTGTCCTTCTCTACCAACAGCAGCTTGAGCTCAGCGATCTCCAGGTGGCCGTCCTGGGTGGCGGCCGAGCTGTGCTTCTCAGCGGCGTTGAGCTGCTTCTGCCCGTCCACCAGCTGTCTCTTCAGTTCCTGAATCTCCCGTGTGTACTCAGACAGCATGCGGTTGTAGTGCTCAGAGGACTCCTGGTGACACATGGAGTAGAGGGGTGGGGGAGTTAGTCAGACAAGAGACACAAAAAAAGACCTTTCATTATGCTAATCATTTGGCTACTCCGCTCTCTGTCCAGTAATTGTTTCTTTTAACTAGGTTGAGCAGCACTATAACCTTTTTGTAGCTACTAAAAGTTGAATAGAATCCTTTGATCATTCTCAGCCTCACTTTGGATAAGAGGGTCTGCTAAATGACTAAATTAAATGCCAATGAAAGACCAGAAGAGGAAACTGAATGAAGAAGAATGGAATGAGTTGGTGGTGCTGCCCACCTTCAACAGTTTGTCCTTGCTGCCGATGGTGGCCAACAAGCCTTCCACGGCGGACTCGTTGTCCGCCACCAGGTTCTCCCTGGCCTTAGTGGCCTCTGCCAACATGGCCTCCGTCACCTTTAACCTCTGGCCCATTTTCTCGGCCAGGTCGCGGGCCTGACTTTGGGACTGGCTGAGCATTGCTTGAGCCATTTCCTGAAGGCAAAAAAAGAAAGGTTTGGAAACTACTCCGCAAAGCAAGAATTACTTGTGTAGTCAAGAAATATTGGGTATGTAGAGGTAACCGATCAAACCTCCATGTCGTTGGTCTTTCCCTGCAGCGAGAGCTGCAGCTGGCTGATGATGGAGTCCTTCTCCCTCAGAGCTCTGTTCAGGTTGTCCTCCAGGTCCTGCTTGGTTCTCTGCAGGTTCTTCAGTGTGTTGGCGAGGTGCTGCAGCTCCACATCCTTCTCCTTGATCACACTGTCAAAACTCTGCAGAGCAGGGAGATCACAACTTTAATGTCTATATGCACTTGAAAGCCTGAATCTTTTGGGGACAAATATTTTTTTTTAAGATATAAAAAGGTACTCACATTAATGGTTTCATTGTTGTGAGTCAGCAAGTTGTTAAGTCTCTCAAGGTCTCTATCTTTTTCTCTTAAAGCCAACTGCAGTTGGTTTATTTCATTGTCTTTCTCTTCAATGGCTGCAAACTTCTCGTCCAATGCCTTCTGCAAGGTGACAAATAAAAGAGAGGCAAAATGAAACTAGAGTGAACACAGCTAATTACAACTACTAGATCTAAAACACACCCATACCTCAAGAGCCTTCTCCTTCTCTTTGAGTCGGTCTCGAAGCTTGGAAAGCATGACGTCACTTCCTCCGGGGCTTCTGCTCTGCTCAAAATCTCTCACCATGTTCATATACTCCTGAAAAACACACAGAATTAAATATCCATCTATCCACCCACCCATCATCACTCATCATTTCAATTTAGCTATCCACCAATTATATTAGCATTCATACTAAAGGTTCCAGCTTAGTGAGGGGTTTTGTCACCTGCAGCTGCTGCTCCTTGTCTGCCAGAGTGGAGGTGAGGCGCTGAATGGAGACCTCATTAACCTGCAGCTTCCTGGTGGTCTCATCTAGAAGAGCCTGGTACTGTTGCTCCAGAGCGCTCTCTCTGTCCCCGATCTCCCCACTCAGCTTCTTCAGCTGGTTCTGCAAGTCCTGCAGGAAAATTGTTAAAGTTGGTCGATTTGTAGTATAAAAATGTGAGATATACTTATACGATCAAATGGTTTGTATCTGCCTACAATCAGAGCTTTATCTCCTTTCTTCTTCTGCTGTTGGAAGTCCTCCAGCTCAAACTCCAGTTGCTCCTTGGCCTGTTGCATGTCTGCCAGCTCCTGCTCCCTTCTGGCCAGGGCCCGCTGCAGTTTCTGGGCTTCCAGCACCTTGGTGTGGTGCTCTCCTTGAAGGTGAGCAAGCTCTGCCTGCTTCTCCATTAGCAGACTCTGGTGCTCCTCTGCACCCTGAGGAGGAAAGTCAAGACAAGTCAAGCTTTATTTTATGCATTAACTCCCAAATAGACTATATACACACACACACACATGAAAAGGTTTGTAATATAAATTAAAAATAAAGATTAAAGATACGTAACTCCAGGGACCGCATCATTGTAACATCAGGCCAAAGAGAGTATGTTGGTGAGTTACCTGGTATTTTTGAAGTTGTGCTTTGTGTGCAGTCTCTCGTGCCTTGGCCAAAGCCTCATCCCGGTCCTCAATCTCATGACACAACTCCAAGATCTGTGCAACGCAAGGTAAGACGTTTCAACACAATATTATTCCTTGTTGTTCCTTGTTGTATGGTGGATGATGTTACATCAGATTATCTAAAGTATTGGACAGTGACTAATCTACCTCCTTTTCTTTTTCTTTGAGGACTTGAGAGAGACCTTGGATGGTTTTATCTCGTTTCAGAGAGTTTTTCCTCTCAGAGCAAAGATCATTCTCCTTCTCATCCAACTTTACAGAAAGTGTCTATAAAGAAAAAATGAAATAGTGTTATACATGAGAAAATGTAATCCAGTACAATTAACAAAAAAGTAGAAAAAAATAATAATATTGTAGTACCTTGTTTTGATTCTGGGTCTCTGCCAGTGTTTTTGCCAAGTGCTCATTGCTGCTTTTGATCTGAGTAAGCTCATTATTCAGCAGCTTATTGGTGGACTCCAACTGGCTGACATCATGCTCTCTCTTTGCAAATCCCTAAGTTCAATACAAAAAACAACATTTGATAAGCATCAGACAATAAGAACAGAGACATGACATCCCTATCAGCTACAACAACCCACTAATGGCAAATGTCGGCTGTCCAACTGCAGAGAGCCAAGGAATACCTTTTCAGTCACAGGAGTGTATTCATCATTAAATTCCTCTGTGAGGTCATGCAGAGACTTCCACTGTGCCTCCCTGCTTCTTCGTTTGGTCCTGAGGAGGTTTGGAGGTGTATGACTGCTATGTGTCTTCTGCAGCACAGGGATGCGGCTGTCGGACGGGGCGAGGGTCGGCCGTCTGGAGATGCAATGCAACAACTGGACGAGGTCAGAGATCAGGGCCTGAACGGTGGGGCTACGGGTTCTAGCATGATCCTTTGCTTTGGACCCATCGCTAAGGTTTCTTCTGGGCATGGGCTCTCTGAGGCGTCGCTTCAGCTGAGGGTCTGTAAAGGTTTTGGAGGCAAAGTCTTGATTGAGGGACTGCAGGGACGTGGAGCGACCTTTGAATCCAGGGCTAGGCAGGGAGCCCTTAAGGCTGACCAGGTCCAGATACATGCTCTGGGATCGGTGGCGTGCAGCTTTGAGACCACCAGAAGAACATTCCAGCATCGACCCGGATCCGGGCCTGAGCGGGGGCCTTCTGAAGCCTGAGCGGGCTGGCGTGGCTGCTTTGCCTCCGAGCCTATCCAGACTCACGCACCTTCTCATCTGATTCTTCACCTGGCCCACCTCTGCTCTGTGGGGCCGAGACTCGGAGGCGAGCTGACCCACCACCTCATCGTCTTCAATGGGACTGCAGCACCCAGAGGACTTAACAGGAGTCTTGGACCTGGAACCATCCCCATCACCCTTAGCATGGGATGAATTGTTCTTACTGTAGATGTGGTTAAGGCACTGGATTACATGTTCCTTCTCTGCCTGGAGCTTCTGCACCTGAGCACCATGTTCCTCCTGGAGCCGGTTGATGGCGATGTCGCAGTGAATCACCTTCTCCAGCTGGAACACGCACTTCCCACACAGGAACTCTCCATGACCATCTCCTCGAGTCACTCCCAAGCCCAGCACATGGGACAGAATGACCTGGAGCTGCCTCTGTCCTGTCGCACTAAAGATCCACCGGCATTGGCTTCCCACCAAGCGAACTCCACACACACGACACGGGTCCTTCATGGTGCCTCAACTCTTGAAAAGGCAGCCTGAAGTCGATCCAGAGCCCTCACACCCCTCTTGACCACAAGCAGTCGGATGTTGCTCATTGTCAGCCTGCCAGCTGAGGAATGTCTACCGTTATGCTCCCTGCATTACCGGGGGAGCGGACAGAGAGTGACGGTCCCTGGTAATGCGAAGTGCTGTAAGCCCTAAGCCCTCCATAATCCCTGCTCCCGCCTCCATGACTCATTCAATCAGATACAATCCCCTACGTCTACTGCAGGGATGGATGCCATCCCCACAGACCCACCTTCCTATGGACGCCATGAGCAGGACATCTATTTTGCTTCAGTGTTATGCAGGTGCATCTATTGTGCTATTCTCAAAGTTATAGCTCAATCTGATCAGGTATGTTATAGATATTGCCGTCAACCATCCTTTAGATCCTTTTCCCGGATGCCTTGGATAAGTTGTCGATTGTTTATGCCTTCCCAGTCCTTTTGCAAAAAGACCTCTTATATAACCATATCCATAGTTTACATAAAACTTTTTTTACTTTCACACATTTCAACAATTTGTTGCATTGACACTGTCAGTCTGAGAGTTTGAACAACTGAAAGCATTCTGTTTTGATAGACAAAGAGGCCATGAATAGTAGTTCAGTTTAGTAATCCTGTCTCAACACCGTGACCTCAGCCCAGATGCCGGACTTAGAAGAGAAACGGTGTTCAGATAACAGCTCTTGGCTCATCTGCAAAGTTTCTTGGCCAAAGCTCAGGAAATGCTGCGAAAATGGTCCTGAATATGCATTATTAAGAGCTGTTTGAAGTGTACTGAAGTGTAGCTTTTGGCTGCCAGGACTGTGGCCGACACTCAGGGCCTCAACATGGGGTTTGGTTGGTTTCATTTTACATACTACAGCTAAAGGACTTGGCTGGTTAACAACAAACCCAGGTTAGTTGTTGAAAGCGTCTGTCGAGATTTTTGTTCAACTCCCCTCCTCTTGCGGTGTCAACACGTTCTAAAATTGGGCAGATTGCCATCAATTGACATCCATTATATCCCAAACGGTCACACCGCTCAACCCAGGGAAGCGCGTTCAAACTGCCCTGGCAATGCATTTCCCCAATAGTGCACACAAAGGAAAAGATCCAAGTTTGGATTGTGTGTTCACACTCTGCATTCTGGCAGACTGAGAGATTGAGGTGCAGTAAGAACTCTGAGTGGCTGCACTGTAGGCCTCGTCTGAATTGGAATGCCACATAAGCGCTTACTTATGAATATAAGTGATAATCACAGGGTTGTATGAATGGACGTGGAACCAGACACATGGAACCATTTTTCCCCACTGAGCGACTCCATTGAAACTGGTGGGTTGAGGCAGTAAATGAATCCAATGAATGAGTCCAATCCAAGTCCCTGAGCATGTGCTGTGGAGCGGCAACACAGAATGCTTACGCTGTGCTCAGATCTGTTAAAAAAAAAAACACCCTCCTACACTTGCCCTTAAACTAACTCAAATGTTGCTCTGGATTCAGAATTAAATCTGAATAGCCACACTGCCTATAATGCAGCGTCAAACGATCACCAAACTAATATAATCGTGTTGAAACAATTATTTTTTCTCCTTCTTTATAGACATTGCAGAACAGCTGGATACATATCAGGAAATTGTTTTCTATTTGACCATTTTGTGTATTTTCTTAAGGGGGAATTTCAAAGTTCTCAGTTACAAAGTGTTTTTTGGAGAGAAATTCTGAATAAATGCATCATGTTTTCAAACTGAAAAATAATCGTTTGAATAATCGAGATTTCAATATTGACCAAAATAAATGATTATGATTTTCTCCATAATCAAGCAGCCCTAATGCAGCCACTATCTTCACACAGAATTATTATTGCGTGCTGACAGGGTTAGACACATATGGTAAGTCTGCATTTTTGGGGATATTGAATCATACAGTTAGTATTTGTGAATGCCCAGCCAACAGCGTGCCTCACTAACGAAGTGGCTTGTTAACACAGATCGAAACTTCAGATCTGGGCCAAGTTTCCCAATAAAGATGGATCCACGCTCGTACGATCATTCTCAGGAAGTCTATCGAACCTTCTTAAAAAAAAATTTGAGCGTTTCCCGAAACTCCTCTTAACATGAAGGCACGTGCACTGCTCTAACGACGTTCATAGGCTTGTAACTGTCCACTGACACAGTGCTGAAATGGGCTCTGTAGGAGGGGGAGACGCAGGAATGTTGTTGATGAAACACAATTGATTAGGTCTAGGCCGACATATTCTATATCAGTCCTAATCCTGAACACACCGTGCATACATTTTTTCACAGCATTTTCCCCCCTGAAATAATTCCATATTACAAAAATAAAAAATAGCACTGACAACTATAGCATTTATCCAAATGTACTGATTTCTGAAACATGCTTTCTCTGATTCCGCATAAGGTTTCATTTATTTCATTGGCACGCACTCTCTAGTCTAGAATCTTTGGTATAAACATAAAAAATGCAATGTTCCATTCATTCATTATCATTCAAACGCAGAGGCATTGACACGGCTATGCTGGTTGCTGGTCTAGATCCTAGATATTGTTGGGCAGGGGTATGATGGTGCGGGCAATGTAAGTGGGAAAGGCACGCATCGCAGCAGTTTCCCGAAGCAATCTACGTTCACTGCAGAAACCATGCTCTCAACTTCGCGATTGTGCACTCCACTAAGGTCAGCGATGTTCGTAACTGTCTAGACACGGTCCAATAAATAGTGAACTTCATCACAGACTCACCGAAGCGCATACAGTGCTTTATGGCAAACAATCGCAACAAAAAACTCGCAAAAAAAAAAGAAAGAAATTCTCCGACACCCACTGGTCTCAGCATGATTCCAGTACAGTATGTCTTCTGTCATTGATCAATATGAGGACATTTTAACCACGATGGTTGAATTAAAATCAGAGGGAGACAGCAAGTGCAGCTCGAAAGCGACCTCCCACACAAGAGCAATGGAATCATTTGATTTTATTCTACTTCGTTTAAGAATGCTTGATTCTGATTGGCTGGGAGGGGGGCATTAACCCGGCAGGTTGCCCGCTGGCTAGGCACAGCGTCATCAAATAGTAGATCAATACGCCGGTTGTATTTTTTTTTCTATCACAGAAATTTAAAACATGAGGTCCATTGTAAAAATAAACCTTGTTTAAAAAAGTTTCTAAAATGTGTCGGAAATCTATCGGAGGGTCAGTCGATACATAGTTTCGCAAGCGAGATACAATGTAGCAACTACGATATTAAACTAGTGATCAGATGCAGCCTTGTGTGTTTGCTATAGAAACTAATAAGTTACAGCTGAGCTAATGGGGAGCATACCCATGTTCCCCGTTCGCGATTGTGTTTTTCGTAGGCGGAATCCGGAAAAAATTCCGCCTCAAGCGCTAGGATTGGACAGGCAAACTCACACGCTGACTCCTAACCCTAACCATAACCGTAACCCTCACCCTAACCATAACCGTAACCCTAATATTCATGATTCTTCCGGATTCCACCTACGAAAAATTTGCTAACGTTATTCACGGTAGTTCTAAAGGGGACTACTTTTTGAGGGAGATGAACTCAAACAGAGTATACATTTAATAAGCATGCAATACGAATAAGAAAAAGCAGAATTATTAAAGTATTTGAATTGTTTTATTATGTTGGCAAGCAAGAAGTAGAATAAACGGGATAATCACCTCAAGGCAGGGCAATAAACAGTTTGATATGCCCAGCTAGTGGACGGCTTACCGCCCGAGACAAAGTCGAGGGCGGTAACCTTCCACGAGCCGGAAACTGTTTATTGCCCTGCCTCTCGGTGATTATTCCTTACTTATTATAGGCCTTGTGATAGGGTTGCCTTGTGATGTGGCGTTTGATCAGAACATTTCGGCTGCGCATGTATTTTTGGAATTTTAAATTGCTGCAATAAATTATGTTGTTGTTGACTTCTAACATGTCTCTGTCTTTGCTGTTTAAATCTAACAGTCTGTGAGTAATATATCGGCGGTAACCACTGTTTTTGGGGTATTGTGAAATTGTGCCAGCTGGACATTCCGTGGTATTGGATGTGTTTTAATAAAACACATCCAATACCACGGAATGTCCAGCTGGTGACTCCACCGAGGCTATAGTAACGATGCGCTTAGCACCCTACGAGTACCCCTGGAGCCCTCGTTGGCTACGAGTGTTTTCATGACGTTCGTTATGAACATCATGACGAACGTCCCGAACTTTCGGGAAACGGTGTGAATACTGTACGATGCTCGTATAACATACAACACAACACATACATGAAAACATCATTATATTGCATATACAGTATGGTTCGGCCGCCTGTTAGGTCAGACTGCGCCAGTGGTGGGTGATGATAGCCCTGATACATAGCTGGAGGACTCAGCTAGATGGCGTGGCTCATGATTTGTAGCGGAGCAGAAAGAGAGCTCTCTAAACGTTATGAAGGAGCCTCAGGCTGTGTGTACTCCTGAGAACCTCTAGACAGGACTGACCTTGTAATCCCTCTGTGCCTTGTCCCTTTCTCCTCCCAACTGCTCCCTCAGCTCCTGGAGGGAACATGCACATTGCCAAACGGTAAATGGGATTGAAAAAGATTTGCTTTGGTTTTGTGTACCAGTTCCTCATTTGGATGCTCTTAATCTGATCTTGGTTTTTCAATCAGAATATATCAGGAGAATATCTTAAATTGCCCTAATAATGTTTTTGTTCATTAAATACATATTTTTCACACAAAGCTTTATGAAAAAAATTTAAAGGATTTAATAAAAATCGGAAAATATCAGTATAGTATGGATGCTGAAATTAAAAGATTTACCTGTAGCTGATGATCTTTGTCTCTTATAAGGATGGTCAGTTGTGTGATGTGGTCGTGTGCTGGTGGCTCTGCTCCCTGGTCCACATTAGTCTTCTGATTTATTAAACCTTCCTTGTCCCTCAAAGAAATCCGGAGCTTCTCTATGATGCTGGAATCAGAAGTTAACAAATCAATATCATTTATTAAGATGTAGGGCTGACCCAAATTCATAATTTCAAACTGAGTATTTTCTTTTTATTTATATTTGAATATTCGTTCGGAAAAACAAAGAAAAGGAAATTCATCTTTCCCTGTCTTTATCGGAGCCGACCAAGACCACTGCTGCAGAATCACTTCTTTATCAACGAACCATTTCTCTCTTTTCATTCCTAAAGCAGTTTCATTTGCTTAAACAAATGTGTTATTTTAATAAGGCAAAAAGCAATAGGACTGCTGCTGGGACGCCAGTGGCTTTGGGTCCACTCATCGGCCTGACTCGGTTACAGTACAGCCTCAATAAAGCTTTAAGGTTGAGAATACACACTGCTTCCATAGTATGAGAGTAGGCCTACCAAAGTAGGCGCTATCAACATTATGCATTGTTTTGATGACATTGCACAGCAGCGGTTTCACAAAACCAGGCAAGAAAAACGGATGACGATACATATGTTCCGTTTTAAGCTGGTGCGTGTTTCCGCACGTGAACAAAAAAAAAACAGCACCGCCTTGGGTCACACTTTGTGGTGGGTTGCAGAAATCGGTGTAACACCGGAACCGGATTTGTAGAAGCATTCTGAGACCAATGCGGAAGTATTGCGTGCATAGAGCTTATTGCGTGCATGCTTGGGGCTGCCCCTCGAGTTGGGCCGTTTTCATCACTCGTTGCCAGACCCTACAGCTCTCTAGATGTGGCTCTGGATCTCCAGGCTAAGCCGATACTGCTTTTGCTCCCTCAATTTACAATGATGATGAAATGTTACAAGTCTCGGCCAATATACGTAAAATGCAAATATCGGCCGATAATATCGGTTGATCACTAGTTCTCATATGGGAATATACAATCCTAACAAAGGATAAGTCAGTCATCCCATGATTGGCCATTCTGATAACACCACCGCTACATCAAATTAATCATCTGACTTTATTAAGTGTGATGAGCTTATTGCAGTGGCTGCATGAACATCCAGTTAGGGCGAGCTGACATGGAAGTCATCTTCCCAGTAACAATGGGCAATTTCACAGCCCCTGTGTTCCTACCCATCTTTCTCCTGCAAGGCTTGCTGCAGGTCATTGTTGGGTTCAGGGACCTGGGTGAAGGCCTCAGACAGACCCGGGGCCACTAGCTGCTTCTCCAGGTCAATACTCCTCAGCTTCTCCTTCTCAGCGATGGCAGCCATCTTCTCCACCTCCTCCTGTGCTGCATGCAGATCCTGCCATAACAGCACAAATAATGTGTGAGGATACACTTTAAAACTGTGTAAAATGAGCAACTATTTCATAATTCATATGAAATAATTATTTCATAATTCAGAATTTCATTTCTTGAGTGGTTAACTAGGTTAACCACTCAAGAACTCAACAATTCAGGTGGGTGAGTACTGCTCACTCGCTCCATCTGTGTAGGGTTCACCTGTTTCTGCCTCTATTTCTATTATTTGAGCTCTACACAACCAATATGGGGGTGCATGTTATAGTCGATAATCAGATATACAACTGTTTCCTTTGGTTCATTGATACATATTTTTTATTTTGTTATTCTAATAATTCTTAAAGATCCTATATCATGCATTTTTAGGGTTAGTAATTGCATTTGGGGGTACTACTAGAATACGGTTGTATGTTAAAAAATACCCCTGATTATTCTCACATTTCTGCAAAACCAATTTCAGCATCTTTCAAAAAAACGTGTTTCGTATCATGTCACTTTAAGGCCACCCTCCCCCCCGAGTAGCCCAGTCTACTGTGATTGGTCAGCACACCCAACCTGTTGCAATTGGTCGAACACTTTGCGCTTAGCTTAGAGAATACATCACCACTGTATAAAAGCTTAGCCAACTTCGGTGTGTGATTTTTACAGAGCCCTACATACATCATGCATGTATAAATACCCACCTGCTCCAGGGCAGTTATCTTCTTGTTGAGTGCTTGTTGCAGAGCGTCCATGTCTCTCCGAGCCCGTTCTCCAACACGCTGGCAGTCCCCTGTGTCTCGAACAGCCAGACTCTCCAGAGCTTTCCTGATAACACACAGCCCTGATAACATCAGCCACTTTGACTTGGAATGACAAAGGTTTGTCACAAACCAGCTCATAGCTTTGACAACAAAAGGGACACCATGATTGAACTCCAGGTTGCATTAATTAAGTTGATGATGACCAAATGTTTTGACATCCAGTATTGAGCATTAGCTCTTCCAGACAGAGCGGTTTGTTTCAATTTTGCTGGGGTTAGGTCATTGGGTGAAAATGATGACAGTGAGTGAAATAGTCTAGTCTAGTCTAATCCCCAGTCAAACCCCTGAGGATGGATCAACAATACAACGTATGAATATCATGAACCCTTTAAACACGTATAACACAAACCAATAATCAACTAAAATGAAATATGGAGAGAAATATGGAATCAATTAAGTGCAACAGTCAAGTAAGTGTAGAAGAACTGTGTGTGTGTGTGTGTGTGTGTGTGTGTGTGTGTGTGTGTGTGTGTGTGTGTGTGTGTGTGTGTGTGTGTGTGTGTGTGTGTGTGTGTGTGTGTGTGTGTGTGTGTGTGTGTGTGTGTGTGTGTGTGCGCGTGCTTGGTGGTTTCATGCGATCAAACACGCCTTGATAACAACACAGGTAAGACAACATTTGTGGTAACTAGGAAAAGTGTGTGATTGACGTTATTCTTTCAGATATGAAGAAGGATACAGCTTAGACGTTGGACTCTGGAGTCTCAGCTCTCATTTGACATAGAATTTGTGGAAATAGCATGATGTGAAAAGGATTGTTTATAAAAACATCAACATTTAGCTTCTCCCGTATCAGACAGCCACCTTGGGCTAGAGCGGGTGACGTCATCACGCTCTAAGCAGGGCTCAACGGAGGTCAAGGAGACCATCTGAAAATCTATACGAAGCGGGTAAAAAAACGAAACTGTTTAATCTCAACTCTAGTATAGTAACTAAGTATAAATGATATTGCAAATCTGTAGACCGAGCTGCTGAGTCTGAAGTATTGAAGTCTCATTCCTCCCCATTATAAAATAAAATATTTTAAAAGTTTAATATTTTTTATTTTTTATTTATTTATTTTTTAAGTATAATTTTATTTTAGATTTGAATGACCAATGTCCAAGTAAATATGAACAATTTACAATTGGAATGGAGTCTCTAGGTGAAGAATTGTGGAAGTAGTTGGGCCCCAAAATTGACCAGCAGGCCACCAAATAACCCACCTTGAACCGTCATACACAACCACACAAAGTTATATGTGGTTGTACATAGTAGTCACCCAAAGTAATATGTTAGATTGAATTATTTTTATTTTTATTTTATTCTATGATTTAATTTCAGTTCAAACTAATTATTTCAGACATTTTGAAAACATCCTTTACGACTGTAGTCTCAAAAAAGCCAATATCCCCACAAATAATAATCTAAGTCATGTTGCAAATCTGCTCCCTGAACTTGGGAGCAGATTTTAATTTAATAAATAACAAGGAATGGAATTCAAAAATAAATTGTAGAGAAAGATTGAAAGCTCTACAGCTTTCATGATGTGCTATGTTTTGTAATATTTATATGTATGCTATAAATGCACTTTATTTATGTTATCCTCTAATTGTGATCACTTTATGTTAGGTCTTGATATACCAGGTGAACAAACATTTGAATGCAAATATAAATTACGCCTGCTGTGCCACCTAACTGAACCGGGCAGCGCCAATATGCTGTCGTGCATTTGGATTTCTTTTGGTGCGTACCACCAGGCCTGAAAAATATTCTAGGGGGAACACTGACGCCCCTATAATGTTGTCACTTCTGATGCAACACTGATTGAAATCAAGATTTGACCATCACTTGATGCCAAATGGGGGTATTTCCCTATTTGAATATGCTTTCATTCAAACATAATTTGATGGGGTATGAGTGATGGAAGAGTGGTGCTTTATGGATTCCTTTAGGCTGTTAAATAATGATATGATGATGATAAACACATTGTCATTTGTTATACTTCGTTATACTTCTAGGACTGCAACGACAAGAAGAAATACTCACGAAGCAGACACCAGCAGCTCTTGTTTCTCTGACATTTCCCTCTTCATGGACTCTAACTCCACCTTCAGCTCAATGTTCTGGAGAAGAACAGCACTCGGTTGGAAATATGGAAACTAATCTGTTGTGGCCATGATACTAAATAACTGGAAAATGAAATAAAATAAGCAGAAACAATCCAGATACAGAGCATTTTCCATGGTTCTTAAAGTGACACCTGTATATTAAAATGTATAATTAGATTGGCAAGGGTTAATATAAGATAGGTTGATAGTTTATAATGCGATGCATAACCCACACTTACACCAGAAAGTTTATTTGCTTTGATGGAATTCTCACCCATTAATAAGCAAAGTATTTTCTTTGAAACCAATCATCTTTTAAAACGGATTCATATAATCCAAACACACCGTTTTGAATATGTCTTCTGTGGAGTCATCACACTTTTGCTGCATGCGCTCCTCCATGAAATATATGCGCAGCTTAAGGTTGAAGTTCTCCTTCTTTAGAGCTGCGATTTGCTGTGGGTAAACACAAAAGAGGAAAGAACACTGGGTAAGAAGAGAACAAACCAGCTTGACGTTTCCAGTCCCGAGAAAGAAGCATGACAAGAAGGCCGCTTATGTAACCTTCGGCCAAAGCTCTACTGGTAACACTAAAAACACTAAAAAGCCTCTACAAACACGTTTAATGTAGCCATATAGGATTTAAATAGTAGCATGTGTGTGCATGTGCCATGCTTATAATGTGAGTAAGAGGTCGTGCTCGGTAGACTGTACGACATAGAGCTTCAGGCCCTTAACAGCACTCATTTGGCAATTGAGGTCAGGGAGGAAGAAGCTCTTCATAAGGGAGGAAGTGGATGATGAAACTGCAAGCGTTCTACAATCATGCAGCTAACAACGCAACACTACTAAGCATTCTGTGGAATGACAGCATACCTAAGCCCTGCTGAAAAAAGAACCCTCTTCTTTAACCCCATACTTGGTTATGTTGTGTGGTTGGGGCCAAGCAGAGGACAGTGAATGATCTTCTTATTGTAATCTACTGTATTGTGGAAGAGCATTGGACTAGTATAATAAAATAAGATGAATGGAGTTTTTCTTCTTTAAACTGAATTAACATTGAATAATATAATTTCAATATACATGTGTATCATTAGATATGCTTAAAGGACCAAATCCTATTATGACTAGACAGCTTGTGTTCATTAAGGCTATTTAGAAGCATCACTAGTTGTACACTGCCATTCATGTTTACATTTGTGGCCAAAACTTTCCAAGATACTTTAAAACTGCCATGCATATGGATGCTTAAGTTGTTATTACTTTGAACTAGCAAGACTTTAAATTATTGAGGGACTTCTCCTCCGCTCTTATCATCCTTATACCATTAACCAAAAAATCTCTGGCTGGGTCCGAATTAACAGCGTGGGTAGTTAAAGCAGACCCATATTTTCAACATGTATGCCTTCACAAGGTCAGACCACAGCTACTAAAACTATGCACACCATGCATCGGACACAGGCAACAATACAGTGGCGTGTGCCTTTAAGGGCAATGGATACCCTGAGTAATGCGAGACATAACACAGCCAACACACTGTATACAAACTCAACGTAGTGTCCCAATGTCATCAATAACTAAGCACCACATCAATGGCCATACATTTACTTCCGGTGAATGTATAAGAAAGACTTACATTCTCGTAGTCCTTCATGGTGAGTGCTTTTATGGGGGTCATCTTTTCTGGGAAGGACAGAGCTGTAGGGATACAAAAAACAACGCGTCCCTATTGAATCAAATAACATGCCGTGGAGCCGTACCCCCCCATCATGCTTGACGTCAAAATTCACAGGCTTATGGTTCAGAAATTGTCTGTTCGAGCGCTGTAGCTATGTGAGAGACCAAACTATTTTTAACCTCTAGTTCTCATATGACGCCCCGACTGCATGAACAGTGTTGTTATGTTTTACAACATTAATCACTGGAGCAGTGTTCGCTCTGGACTAGTTCTGCCCACGGTGCTGTAGCCTTTGGTAAGGTATTGGTTGTTGGATAGAAAATAAGATGCTTTTTAAGTCATGGTGCATAGTGGAGATCGCCAGTATAAAAAAACATTATTCTGAGAGTGTGCCACATGCCAAACATGGTTCACTTATATAAAAAAAATATTTATCTTAATATTTATCCATTTCTCTTAGGTGTACTAGGCTAGGGTAACTGTTGAATACTTACAAGATGTAGAAGCGATACACTGTCTATGAAAATAGACATAGTTTACTTTACAACATACAGCTAACATTATATCTTTGGATAATAATATGGTCCTCACTTTGAAATAGACACCCCCACCCCAAAAAAACAGGTAATTATCACTTTCTGACATCCAACTTATCCATCGCTTAATGCAACAACACGTTAAGGAGGTCTTGACTCAAGACAAACTATCCCACAGTAGTGATAATGAGCCCACAGGGGGAGTAAGACGCCATCCCAGGGAGAGAGAGAGTAGAAGAGGGAATAAGAAGAACAATTAGAAGACAACTGCCTGATACCTGTCATGCTGTCAGGGGAACAGTCTCCATCGTCCACGGAGTCTGGCAGTCTGCAGCTAAAGACAAAAATAAATGTGTTACGGGAACACAGTCAGCAATATCCATCGCTCTGCCTTAAAAGAAAACACTGAATCCTTATTTTTTTTAAAGATAATATCCAAAGAGATCATAGTTTGGCGACAACGCAGTGCATGGTGCCAGTGTAGTTACATGGTTAAAGACTAACATTCCATGTTTATGTAATACTCATGTTGGTCAGCTTCTGTAAAAACCCTAAGGACAATCCAAAAATAGCTGCAGAATTTCTGCTTCGTTTACATACTCCCAAGGATTGTAATTATTTTCCCAGTCTTTTCTATTAATCTGTATGAATAAGACTGTGCGTGTGTGTATGTGTGTCAGGGGCTGCCTTGCACGAATTTTGAGACCGAGGAGAGAAAAAAATAATAATGGCCAGTGATGCAGAGAGCTGTCACTAGAAGACAAACAGACAACTGTGGTTCAGTGAAGCCATCTCACACTGATGGGAAACGTTGTGCAACACACACACACACACACACACACACACACACACACACACACACACACACACACACACACACACACACACACACACACACACACACACACACACACACACACACACACACACAAGCACAGGATAACTCTTGTGCTTTTCTAACGTAAACCTTCATGCATTATGTATGCATGCGAGTTTACACTCAAATATGAAGCCCACATGATGACAATATCTTTGATATCAAGGATAAAACACAAGAGCAGGCTAATCAACTAAAATAATTTCAATTGCGCTGCAAATACAGCCAAAGCCAATTTGAGGACATTAAATACATATTTTGACCAACAAATCACACGTATATATATATCTATCTCATATATATATATATATATATTCACGTTTCAAAGATAACTTGCCTTCCTAGTCATAGGGAACTGAGAATGTAAACAGTCACTTCCTCTATTGTTAAACTTCTAAAATAAATAACGCCAAAGGTGTGGTTGGATATGGTTTGAATGTGTAGTTAATAGTCTTTTAGAATCATTGAATAACTCATTAACAAGACAGGTGTCACTTACATATTGGATTACTATAGTGCGTTTACCATCTGGGTGACTGGCTAATTGCTACCATTCACATCAGCACACAAGGAGGGGATACTAACTATGTGTGGCTGCTATAGTCTCCATATTATAGCAATACTAGTAGAGCTGTTGTTACCTACGTTGTTACCTACCCCAGATCACACCCATCTTTCGGAAAGCATACACGGAAATAACATCCCGTTAACTCTAGTACTATCCTCATGCACTCAGACATTAGTCCTATTATTTCCGCTTTTATGCACATCTGAAATCATCATTCTTGATAACAATAAATAAATGGAATGTATTAATAACTAAATGGAAGGTATTTAGTGAAGTAAGACGACGTGTAACGTGTTGTTTACATGGAGGAGCGTCACAGGATTGCGCCACAGTACGCACTGCTGACCCACCACCGACTACATGAGCATTCAAACGCACTTTGTTTGAACCTATTCACAACCTTCCAACACCACTTACTTTAACTTCATCTATGGAAAAACTGAACAATGTGGTAGAGTTAAACATTGATTTTAGGAGCATTTGGCCCCTTCGAGTCGTACATTACCAACAACGACACACAATAACGTGACAGCAGACCAACAGATCTAGTCCAGAACAAACACTGAAAGACATGTTTAATATGAGCTATTGGAGTTGAAGCTCGTTGTTAAGCTGTCCCAGTAACAGACTCCCAGTAACAGACTCCCAGTAGCAGACCAGTGGACCCAGAGCTCCCAGTAGCAGTGTTCAGGGCTAGCATGCTAGCTCCAGTGAGCTCCTTTACCTTCCGTTGATGTCGACGGGGAGCGTCTGGTCGCTCTCTAACATCCCGTCCATGGTACCAGCTTAATGTTATCCTTGCTTAAAGTTCGAGCAATTTTCCATTTTAAAAACAAGCATGAGTGTAGATTTTGGGGGAAAAAATGCAACCCACGATTCAAAATAGTCCTCAGTACCGCCAAACGTCACCGCCACGGAGTGTCGACGTCACCACCCTGGAGGGGAGACGTCACCGTGGAACTGCTTTGACACCACGTGGGGCGCGATTCCGACAACCTGATTGGTTAAAACAAATATACGGGGAGGTTTTCGCTGAGCCGAAAGTCAAAATATAATGCCGCCTTCAAAACGCTCGGAGTTTCCGGGAGTTTCGGACCTTAAAGGACACTTTTTTTAGGCCTATACAAATAACTCACTCACCACGTAACTTGCATGCACAACATTTTCTCTCTCTAAATTTGGTCTGGTGAAAGCTGCTTGTTGGGCACCCAAACTTCGCTTAAGTGCGTTTATTTTGTCCTTGCGTAACTGCCCCTGCAATTCACTTTGCCTAGCATGTTTAGTACTTTATGGTAGGGGTGGGAAGTCTGACACCGAGGCGCCGATGCTCGTGTTCCGCAAAGCAATCTACGTCGGCACTCGGCACTCCGTGTTGGAGTGTGTCGGAGCCAGAGTGATAGACATAGCATTACTGTGATCTGAATTGTACGATTCTGCCATCTAGTGGCATTATTCTGAAACGATACTATTGGACTAGAACGTTGTGGTTCTTAAAGTAATGGTCCTGACACATATTCATTGTATTTATTAAACAACTGAACATTGAACAGAGAAAGGGTAACAGATACGACAGATAAAAGCACCAGGGTTGTTCCTGTTCCAGAGTTGGATGATGTTTTGATATTTCCCCAACAGATCAGGAAGAGTTTGTACCAAGTCATAAGGAATAATGTGAGGTATTCTTAGCTCATTTTAATGTCTACAACGGATTTACAAATAGTACAGAACTTTCACAATTTCCATTAAAGACAAGTTATAGAATCGAACAAGGTCCTTGTACAGTACATGTTTGATTATTATAGAGGGAAAAAAGAAAACCAACAAAATAAAAAAATAAAAGACAATAAACATTGCAATATTTTTTTTCCTCTGGAGCCTAACATTTACACATAAAAAACATCTATAACTCCAAGACCAGTTGGGCAAACTGTTATATAAAATAGTCAGAAATACTACTATTGTTAAATCAGCACCTAGCTCTATCAGAAACCACGTTTACAACATTAAATAACATTAAATTAGCAAGAGGGGATCACTGTATACAGGGAGACTTGCACAATTATACACACTTTTCAACTACAGCACAGAAAATAAATGTAATCAAACTATTTCCACTAGATGTGTTGCAAGAGATAGTACATACAACTCAGTGTGTACGTGTGGGTGTGTGTGGGAGGGTGTGTGTTTGCACACACTATGTGTGGCAGTGATCGTGGAAGTGCACTATTTATACACTGTATATTATTATCCATGAAAAGATTGTTCTTAAAATATATATCTCTGAATATTGCAGTACAACAGAAACACAAATAAAAAAAGGCAAACAAGGTTTGAAATCATCAAGCAACTATGCATTGTGTTTGTGTCTGGATGGGCTATAACAATACGAGGATGGGGACGTTCAATAAGCTTTAGCAATAAACTATGCCTATATGTTTGTTTGTTTTTAAATTGAGCATGCATGCATTTATATTTATCAGAATAATTGTATATTTATTATTCATTCTTTTTGCAAAGTGGTGTAATTAGAGCACTAGGTGAGCCCCTCAGTCCTACTTAGCGCCATGCAGGAGAGAGAGAGAGAGAGAGAGAGAGAGAGAGAGAGAGAGAGAGAGAGAGAGAGAGAGAGAGCGAGAGAGAGTGAGAGAGAGAGAGAGTGAGTGAGTGAGTGAGTGAGCGAGAGAGCGAGGGAGGAGAGAAAGGGAGGGTGAGAGAGAGAGAGAGCGAGAGAGTCAGAGAAGCTTGTGGGAGTCAGTTTAACCAAAGTAAGATGGGTGGATTTATTTTAGGTTCACATTTGCCAGCACAGCGACTCCCAACTCCAGCCTGGCTGCACAGAGTGTGAGCGAGTGAGAGGAGGAGTGTGTTTGGACTCTGGCTCAGTTTTCACTCCCAGGGATAGCCTGTAGCTATAGCCTGTAGCAATAGCCTGTAGCCTATAGCCTGTAGCCTATAGCCTGTAGCCTATAGCCTGTAGCTATAGCCTGTCCAATAGACGTACCTGGACCAGAAGATAATAATCCTCTCCATCCTATCTCTCTGTGGTTTATAAAAGCCTCTGGAAACAGAGAGTGGGAGGAGTAGGGACCTTTTGGGGATTAGTATCTACATCTGACTTCACATTCCACAGTGGAGATAAAGTTCACTGTTGAAAATAATGCACTCTTGAGAATTTATACTACTTATTTGCAAGAATATATATCAAGGCCAGATATGTTGTAAAAAATCACATTATTATTTGTATTCACTTCAAATATTGTGGGTTGTGAATCCTCTGGCTCTCTATGTGTGGCTTCTTAATAACGTTTAATGAAATCTGATTCGATGCCCCTTCTTATGGATTTGTTTTACTTAAAAAAAAAAGAAAAGCTTACATTTGAGCTTACATTTGAGGGGAACAAGAATCAATTTGTTTTGGGGTTCAATATAATTGTGTAACAATTCACATATACTTGATTGACCAGCGATGAGCACCAAAGGCTAATAGAACAGCACCCCTGAAAGGCCTTCAATATCATCCGACATGTTTAGAATATAAAATGATCTTCTCATTTTCTATTGCACTTGAAGATTATTTCTTTACATAAGATATACATGTATAAACGTTAAGCAATAAGCATATATATATGTACATTTAAGTACTCCTACTGACTTAATGATTCTCCTTTAAACAGAATTGTGTCTGTGTTTTTCTTAGTATTTCCAAAAAACAAAAACAGTACACGCAGTAGGTATACAATACAGTATACCATAGCAGACAATAAGTTACTACAAGGTCCAACTGTTGGTAAAATTAACACAAAATGGACTAGGCCGTGTTTCTCTCCTCACTTTAGCATTGTTCCAGAGAGACTAGGTGGCATGAAACTTTATTTCTGCAATTTGGGGTGGCCCCATGCTGGCACCCATACAAGGGGGGACCATCCCCCATACCGCTCTCTCTAGGAGCTGTTAGTGCAAGAGCCCCTCCACCCTCCGCCTCGTCTTCAGCCCCTCCTCCTCCTCCTCCTCCTTCCCCTCCTCCTGCTTCTCTTCTGTTTCTGTGAACACCCCCGCCCCACTGTGATGTTGGCCGGCCAGGCTAGGTGAGGGGGGTGTTGGGGGGCAGAGCCGGGAGGTGCCCTGATGGACAGTACTCGGGGAGGGGGGGGGGGGGGGGGGGGGGGTATGCTGTATCTTCCTGGCCACCTTGGTGCAGCAGGTGTCACCCAGTGAGAGAGAGATGGTTCACCCTGCAGCCCAGCGATGGTCCGGGGGTTGGCTGGTGCTACAGGAAACACACAGGGCCCACCTCCAGGTGGTAGTGTGAGCCGGCGCTGGTCCGGGGCAGGTGGAGGACGTCCACCACCGGGAGGAGCGTTGGGTCGGCCGAGTGGAAGACAAAGTGAGTCTGGTGCCAGCGACCGTCTTTCATCTGAAATGGAGGAATACATTTTTGATATACTATAAAAAAACACATGCATTGTGCAGTTATATCACATCACGTCATACAATCAAATGGTCTTGTATGTTGATAGGGTGTTGTTTTGATATATGTCAAAGGTAGGAGTTAGGGCATCCCGTCCGGGTAGACTGCGGCTGTTGGGGAGATACAAACCCAGAACACCGACAGTCCAAAAGTCCATACACCCTGACCACAGTCCATACACCCTGACCACAGTCCAACAGTCCATACACCCTGACCACAGTCCAGACACCCTGACCACAGTCCAACAGTCCATACACCCTGACCACAGTCCAACAGTCCATACACCCTGACCACAGTCCAGACACCCTGACCACAGTCCATACACCCTGACCACAGACAGTCCATACACCCTGACCACAGTCCAGACACCCTGACCACAGTCCAGACACCCTGACCACAGTCCATACACCCTGACCACAGTCCATACACCCTGACCACAGTCCAACAGTCCATACACCCTGACCACAGTCCATACACCCTGACCACAGTCCAACAGTCCATACACCCTGACCACAGACAGTCCAGACACCCTGACCACAGTCCATACACCCTGACCACAGACAGTCCAGACACCCTGACCACAGACAGTCCAGACACCCTGCACAGCCTGCTGACACTCACCCAGCAGGAGTCCTCTGTTACATGTGGTGCCAGCTCCCCTCCAGCATGGATCATCTCCCCGCTCCAGGACTTGAAGGCGGCGGCCTGGGGCCCGGGGGGCCGGCCGTCCTCCTCGCTCCACACTGCCACGTTCAGGCAGTGGACCGTGACGTGCTGCACCGCCTCCGAGCTCAGCAGGTGCAGGAAGTTCATCTGCACACGGCCAACGCTCATTTCCGGCTGTTTCAGGAAAAGACGTGGGTTAGGTCTCAGGGTTCTATTGTTGTCATTTTTCAATTGAAATTTGTGAGAATTTAAGTATAATTGTTGTGAGGATTTCCTTGATTCACTTGTGTTTCCCTTGTGTCTGGATTACCTTGGACACTGTGATTGGCTTGAGACAGGTCTGCCCTCCTCCAGTAAAATTGCAGAAAACTTCTACAGTATCTGAGGAGCAGCCCAGGTTGGGGTCAATCCAAAAAGTGCCTGACAAAAAGAAAACAAGTGTATCAATCCATCAGTATTTTTCTGCTATGCATACCGATCAGCAAACATTATATATGAACAAAGCATACACACACACACACACACACACACGCACACACATAATCACTACACACCATCTTTCACTTTGTGTTCACAGCTGTGGAGGTCCTTGCAGATGCGGGCGGGATTGTCCCTGTTGCCCAGCGGGTTCTTCAGGCTGTGGATCAGGTTACTGAGGTAGTGGATCGTCTTAAAGATCTCTGCGCCCTGGTCCAGCATGGGCAGGTCCATCGCCGGCTTATGAAGATGCTGAAGATTGAGAAGAGTAAACAAAGTTGTAAGAGGTCCAGTGAAAATATTTGTTTTGTCTATATTAGTCTGAAAGACGTACACACACAGGAACACACACACATGGACACACACACACACACACACACACACACACACACACACACACACACACACACACACACACACACACACGGACACACACACAGACACAAACTCTCTGCTCTGCTCACCTCAGTCCTGAGTGGGGTGAGTGAATCCACAAAGAAATGAAGACCATCCTCCATCTGTAAATAACAACAGTCTTGAAGACATTTTCTCTATAAAATACAAAATGTAAGGTGATGACTTGTTTATAATATAATGACTAAAATTGTAATGGCTTACAAATGAGGCGGGAACACTTGGCAGGCCCTAGAGAAGGAATAGAGAATAATCAGTATAAGAATTATAACATTAAGATATCATTACAATATCCCCTCTTGGATTTGTTATATTTTGTATATTTTAATTTTCTTATTGTGCCTTTATGGCCGGACAGTGACGAGAGACAGGAACGTGGCTTAGAGAAGAGAGTGAACGACATGTAGACTTTTATTCTAGAAAGGGAGGTGTAGCTTACAGGTGGTCCCGGCGGCCCGCGGGGTCCGGGAGATCCCTGATGAAGACATCATGATCATCATGTTTAATTCATGGGTTACAGTAGACTGGATCTAATGTTTGTACTTTTATTCCCTAAAGCAACACAACTAATTCACACCTACCGTTGGTCCTTGCAATCCCTGTTCAGAAAAGACAAAAATACATTATTTAAGCCTGGACATCAAACTATTTTAGTGTTATAAATGCGATGTATATACAAAGGTGAAGGTCTAATTAAAAAACAAAGTGTACTCACAGTCTCTCCACGGTTGCCCTTCTCTCCTCTAGGACCCTGAAATGTAAAGCTCACTGTTAGCAATGAAATCAAAAGAACATGAAGTCAGAGAACAGTCAGTGTGGGTTTAGAGCTGTGCGATACGTACAGCACTTCCATTAGGACCGATGATTCCCATAAGACCAGCCGACCCCCCTACACCCTGAGGAGAGAATCAAAGAGATATGTTAGAAATATAACATTCACATATCACCTCACATTGAATTGAATGGATTTGTTTACATTTGAATTGCTATAACTTCCTCTAAAATAACCAGGATTGTTGACTAAATCACCAATTCCAAGCGGGTAGTAATCAGGTTACATCTTATGATAACACACTGCCTGATACCCCACTAGATACCCCACAAGTGTCTCCTCACCAATCAAAACCTTAAGCTTCCAATCACATCCTTCCTAAATCTAAATCTTCAGGTTTACTTTGAAATAAATCAAAGAACAGAAGCAAGATTCACTCCTAATATTGGTCAAGGAATTCAAGTGTTCACACGTTTGTTTGGTCCGATTTTTAGATCCTGTTGCTTACCATCATACCCTGGGGCCCCTTTGGCCCCTGGATGCCCTTTGGTCCATAGTCTCCGGGGGCCCCCTAGAACAACAACAATGTCACCTGAGGAAGCATGTGCAAGGAACAGCTTTCTCCTTTTCTTTTTTCGTAGAATCGTACAAATGATTTTTATGTTGATATTCAAACTAAAAAGTCCCAAAATCCAAAATCCCAAATTTGAAGAAGTGAGATGGATGTGATTGATGGATGTGATGGATGTGATTGATGGATGTGATGGATGTGATTGATGGATGTGATTGATGGATGTGATGGGTGTGATTGATGGATGTGATTGATGGATGTGATGGATGTGATTGCTGGAGCACAATGTATGGTTTGCTGTGTTCGATCAAAGGGTAATTTAGTTTAACATTGCAGAATATAAATAATAGAATGTTGTCAGAGAGCACTTTTTAAACATACCGTTGGTCCAAGTAGTCCCAGAAAGCCAGGAAAACCTGGTTCGCCTGAGTCTCCCTAGTTATCATCAAAACACACATCATTTAATAATGTAGGACAGAACAAGTGAACCTACAAAGTGCACAGGGGTCTAGTGTGAAATATGGAACCATGGTTTGCTCAAGGGTAACGTACAGGTCTTCCTTTAGGTCCCTGGTCTCCCTGGGTCCCTGGCAGTCCCATACCGCCCCTGAAGCCCCTCTTCCCCCTGGGCCCCACCTGTCCCGGAAGACCTCGCTCGCCCTGAGAGAAGAAATAATGAGGGCTTGAGAAAAGATATTGTACTGCAGACCGTATTCATTCACACAATCCACCAGAATGAACACACTGAGCCCAATCGGATGTGGGTAATACTTGTTTTTGTTTAGCAGAAGACTTCTCTTCACCTTCAGCCCATATGTCCCCTGGTCGCCAGGAAGCCCTGGAGCCCCGAGTTTACCCTGTGAACCAGCGTTACCGATCACACCAAAGTCCCCATCGTCTCCGTGTTCCCCCTACAGACAGGACAGAAGGCATTAGAACTGGCTAGCCCTAACAAAGAAAACCACACACACACTACAACAACAGACTATTTCAATACATAATTTTCTGTAATTACATTTTCACACTAGAATCAACGTGGCTGATACCACTACCACTTGATCACTTTACACTACTGTTACTTATCTTTACTTATTCTACATATTTATACTTATCTGTATTAACTTTATATTGTATTGTTGCTGCTATGTGATTGTTGAGGAACCAAGCCCAATAATTGTACTCTTGTGTATTTGTAAAGTAAACCCTAGTGCAGTGGATCCTTATTGAAATATAGAGTGTTGCTGTCTCACCGGCATGCCTTTACTGCCATCCTTCCCTGGAAGTCCGTCCATGCCAGGCAGCCCCTCCTGGCCCTCCCGGCCCACCACCCCCCTGGGACCCACGGGGCCCACCACACCCTGGAGGACACAAAGAGAACATCACATTATCCCTGTAACAAAATAAATATCTCTTTAAACTGATTGGAGAGAGAGAGAGAGAGAGAGAGAGAGAGAGAGAGACTGAAACACTGACACTGTCTGTGTGCTTAGACTTGAATGTAATATATAGGATATCCCATAAATAACATAATATTCAAACAGGTCATGTCGACTCGGGTGATGAACGCACCTGTAATGCTCTTGATCCTTTTGCTCCGTTGTGGCCCTGCTTGCCTTTTTGACCCTAAAATAAAGAAGATAAAACATAAGGAAGATGGAACAGCCCCTACTGAATTGCTCTCTCTTTTGCTTCGCTCTTCCCGAAGCAAACCGTATATTGAGCAATAAGGTTTTTTGAGATCTAGAAAACATTTTCCCCATCACACGCAACCCCTCTATCCAGCAGCATTCACGATGGACACATATCCATGGGACTGAATCCAGATCAGACAATATTAAGCACTGTACACTACACCACAATGTGGCTCAATCTCTGAAACACAAAGTTCACATCCTAAGCAGGACTTGATATTCTTACCTGCTCTCCTTTGGATCCTTTGGGGCCTTGCCTCCCACGCAGTCCTGGGTGACCCTGTGAGTGATCAATGATTCAGAAGGTCATCAGTGTGTACAGGCTGTGTAATAGCCATCGGTATATAAGGGGGGCCACACTCACAGGTAGGCCAGGGGCCCCGGACTTCCCTCTCTCGCCATCAAAACCGATCTGACCCTGAAGAATTAGAGGACGACAGAGTACAGTGTGTGGAGTCTAGGATCATCATAACAGAGTGCTGACATCAACCATTCTGAGGAGCAGTACTCACAATATAGCCCGGGTCTCCTGACTCGCCCCTCTCTCCCCGGTCCCCAGGGGTCCCCTGGTGAACAACACATACATTCAAACCAAAGCCATGCTGAATAAAGAACAGAGCTTCACACGCAGACTGGAAGCTCTAGCCACATATATATCCACATATGAAGTGGAGCCACTAGAAGACCACAGACATGAGGTCTGGACTCACAATGTCCCCTGGAGCTCCAGGAGGCCCTTCCACCTTCCCGTCGTCCCCCTGCTCGCCCTGATAGAATAAGAAATGATTCATCTCATGTCAGTATTATGTCTCATGGTAGCATTATGTCTAATATTAGCATTATGTTGAATGAAGTCAATCATACAACATCATGCCAAACATCATTTGGTAGATCAAATGTATCCTAACAATACCATAACGGTAAGATTTAATTCTTACTTAAAGTCATGAAAGTCTGTTTTTAAAGGACAATTCCGGTATTTTGAACATTGAGGCCCCTTTCTGGGTTGTCTAGGATGTAATAGAGTGGTTGACACCAACATGTTGACTATTGGTCCTGTCTCGGTATTTGGCTCATTTAGAATCGCCCTGCCTGCTTCAGAATGGCTGGCTACAGGCATTCACAAACCGTTTGTTTTCAGAAATGTGCAACTCACCAATTGGTTAGTGGTGTTTGTTGATGTTTCAAATCAAGTATCGTAGCGAAATACAGTTTCTGTAGGGTTTTATTTACTATTTTGTAAATCCATTGATTTCTGTTTGAAGACTCATTGCATGTTGACCGGAAACGGAAAGGGGGGCTGGTTGTAGTCTTTTCACTCGGTCTAGCCCTACTGTTGAGACAGAGAACCAAGCGAAAAGACTACAACCAAACTCAAACAGCCCCATTTCTGTTTCCGGTTCTGGTCCGGTTTCCGTTTCAATGGATTTACAAAATAATAAATAAAACATGACAGAAACTGTATTTCGCTACGAAACTTGATTTGGAACATCAATGAACACCACTTACCACTCGGTAAGTTGCACATTTCTGAAAACAAACGTTTAGGGTTGTTTTAAGGACAGGTTTGTGAATGCCCATAGCCAGCCATTCTGAAGCAGGCAGGGCGATTCTAAATGAGCCAAATACCCGAGACAGGACTAATAGTCAACATTTCAGTGTCAACCTAGACAAACCAGAAATGTTCAATTGCTCAATGTTCAAAATACCGGAATTGTCCTTTAATATATTTTTTATGCATATATACTTTTCCTTATTTTTTTCTGTCTGAGAGCGCAGGAGTTTCTTTTTTATCAGGTGATTATGTTTTAAAGCTACTTTAAGAGCTTCAAGTTATCCAATCAACAGAATATAAGTGAATCATTCCGTACCTTTTCACCTTTGGGCCCCGGACCCCCAATGGGGCCTGATGATCCCTGGTGGCCCTGGAGTGATGCAAAATTAACTCAAATCAAATCAGATTCCACCCAAATATTTACAACAGAGTGTAAACAAGCGGATATGACAGCGGGTAACTGTGGTGTGGCTCACCTCATAACCTCCCAGACCAACCTCTCCCTGCTGACCCATCCGACCGGGCGCCCCCTGGGGACACAACAGCACTCACTGTCAACCAAGGACAGCCTCTACTGGGAGGCTACAGTATGGTTCATTGTTCTCTAGTGATGTGGTCTACTGTGTGTCTCTAGTGATCAGTCTCTAGTGGCGTGGTCTACTGTGTGTCTCTAGTGATCAGTCTCTAGTGGCGTGGTCTACTGTGTGTCTCTAGTGGATGTGTCTCTAGTGACGTGGTCTACTGTGTGTCTCTAGTGATCAGTCTCTAGTGGCGTGGTCTACTGTGTGTCTCTAGTGGATGTGTCTCTAGTGACGTGGTCTACTGTGTGTCTCTAGTGGATGTGTCTCTAGTGACGTGGTCTACTGTGTGTCTCTAGTGATCAGTCTCTAGTGGCGTGGTCTACTGTGTGTCTCTAGTGGATGTGTCTCTAGTGACGTGGTCTACTGTGTGTCTCTAGTGATCAGTCTCTAGTGGTGTGGTCTACTGTGTGTCTCTAGTGGATCCGTCTCTAGTGGTCCCACTCACCACGTGTCCTGTGGTTCCCCTGGAGCCCTTCTGACCAACGAACCCTGGGGGCCCCAGCTTCCCCATGGGGCCCGTCTCCCCGAGGTGGCCGATTGGCCCTTTGGCACCCTAAAGGAAGAGACGCCAAAGCTTCATTACAGAGCAGAACTCATCTGGGATCAACAAAGTAGTTATTTTATCTTCCATTGATTTATTAAACATTGATTGATTGATTGATTGATTGGTTGCTTGATTGATCTCTTACCTTGAGTCCAAGTTTCCCTCTCTCTCCCATCTTGCCAGATTTACCCTCTTGACCCTAAGGCAAACATTAAACATTAAACCATTAAAGCCATCACAGTGAACGGTCATCAGGTGTGACTGCAGCATGAGGTCCTATGGATTCCACTACCTACCCTGACACCGGTGAGGCCAGTAAAGCCAGGTGTGCCTTCTTTCCCCTTCAGTCCCAGCTCTCCCTTGTCCCCGTTGTCTCCCTCCTGGCCCATGTCACCCTTCTCACCCTACACACATGGCGGGAGATGAGGATTAAACCTGCACTGTTTTCCATTTGCAATCTGTAGTGGTTGAGTTGAGTAGAGTAGCCTCAGCTCCAGTTGAAGAGCGCTCAGGAAACATGGGGTACCTTGGTTCCATCGTGACCAGCCGCACCCGCCTCCCCCTCCAGGCCTGGCTCCCCCTGTATGGACACACACACACACACACACACACACACACACACACACACACACACAGTGTTAAATACATATTCAGAACAGTTTGACTGTTAAGGTTATCTGTTCACAAATTAGGGCTTATAATTGAGATATACTGTATAAAACAATGTACAGTACACTTTTCTGAACGCAGAACGTATGGGAGTGGGATGTGTGTGATAAACTTACACGAGGTCCGATCATTCCCTGCTCCCCTATGTTTCCAGACACGCCGATGGCTCCCTGACCAACACACACCACACACACACACACACACACACACACACGCACAAAGGAGAGTATGGTCAGACTAACAGCTTAGCATGCCCTTTAACTCCGTGACATATTGAGCCACCACAGGCCTGTACCCTGATACCACCACAGGCCTGTACCCTGATACCACCACAGGCCTGTACCCTGATACCACCACAGGCCTGTACCCTGATACGGCCGTGTACCCTGATACCACCACAGGCCTGTACCCTGATAGGACCACAGGCCTGTACCCTTATAGGACCACAGGCCTGTACCCTGATACCACCACAGGCCTGTACCCTGATACCACCACAGGCCTGTACCCTGATACCACCACAGGCCATGTGGTTCAACCCATCTTTGAATGGGCTGATAGCGATTAGTTTGTTTCTTTCATTAAAAAGCTGAATTTTAGACTAGCCCATTTCCAAACTTTGTAAACTATGAATACAGTAAATGGATACAAACTACATGACTAAATGCATTAGATGCAATATAAATAATACATCACTTTATTAATAGTTTCATGTATTTATTTTTTCCCTGTATCAATGTGATATTTCTTATTTTAATCAATCCTTGCTGATCATATCAGAGTTCTTAGTTGGCAAGCTAATTAAGAATAACACATTGTGAGTTTGCTCTTACATTACAGCTATTTTTACAGTTATGTAAAAAGGATCTTATTTGATTCAATAGCATACTTCTCCAACCTTGCTGTGTTATTGCTGGTCACCATAGACCTCTTCTATGTTATATAGTGTTTAAAGGTAATGCATGGTCCCACCTTCTCCCCTGGTTCACCCATCAGCCCCGGGTCACCAGTGCTCCCTGGAGGACCCTGACAAACAGTGAATATTAGTAATATTAGATCACATCTTGGATTTAGAACACATAGTTCATGAATGAGTTGGAGAAAGACAGGATTGGGCCACTCACTTGTTGACCGAGTTCCCCCAGCAGTCCTATGGCCCCTGCTGGCCCCGAGGGCCCCTGTGGAGGACGGCACAGACGCTTAGACACCACTGAGCCTGTCTCCACCGCTTATACCAGCAGACATGGTGGCTGTCAAACAACAAGCAGCTGAAAACTGTTCAACAGGAGCCAGTGAAAGTAGTCATTGAGGTCTAGGTCAGAAATGCTTTGTTAGACAAGCACACTACAGATGATACAAACCATGTGAGGGAGTAAGTGTGTGTGTGTGTGTGTGTGTGTGTGTGTGTGTGTGTGTGTGTGTGTGTGTGTGTGTGTGTGTGTGTGTGTGTGTGTGTGTGTGTGTGTGTGTATGTATATGTGTGTGTCTGGGTGTGGGTGTGGGTGTGTATGTGTGTGTTTTGGCACACATGAAAGAGAAGAATCAAGAGATAGAAAGAGAGAGAGCAATAAAACCGTAGAGCAATAGTAAAAGGTCAACCTTTTGTGCAGTACATGAAGGATGAGGATGAGGATGGAAAGAGAGAGAGAGAGAGAGAGAGAGGGAGGGAGCTGGTGGAAAAGATATCAATCTGCCAGTTTAACCAAAGTAAGATGGGTGGATTTATTTTAGATTAACGGCTTCACATTTGCCAGCCCGCTACTCGCAACTCCAGCGTGGCTTTTCATTGGGAATCATTCATTACCGACAAAACCATTCCATTGGTAAGCCTTAAAAAACCAATTAGTCACCGGACAAGGCAGACGCACCGCTTGCTTTACTCTATGCCAGAAGAATCAACAGAGAAAACCTCTGGCTCACGTGCAGGAAACCTTTAATTAAGTGTGCTAAATATTTAGCAGACATTAATGCATGCCTTATAAAACATGTGCGGACTGTGTTGGTGCAGAAGATATTTCCTGGCATCAGACCATAAACTATGGCTGTAGTCACACATCATAATTCAGTTGTAAAGATGGATGGCCATGAAAAGATTTGAGGAAAAAAAAAATGATAAAAGTGGACAATCATTCAAAAAATATATTTAAAAAACAAAAGGAGATGGAATAAAATGAGTAAAAGATGGCCCCAATCTCGAAGCCAATCTTCAAACAAACAGGGAGGGAGATGCAGTGAGCAGAAGAGCAGGAGTCTAGAGAAGGAGGGAAGTTGGGACATGGAGAAAGATAGAAAAGATAGCATCTTACCGGCTCGCCTGCTATCCCTTTGTCTCCTGGAGATCCGGAGGGCCCTTGAACACCCTAAACACAGAGGTAACTCTGTTACTGAGCAATAGTATTCATTCATTCATTCATGATAGCAGATTATAACCTGAACTGTAGTGGTGACCTGACACAGTACTATCTTCCATTTAACCACACAGGTGGAATAGAGAGAGAGATAGAGAGACAAAGTGCACAAAGTCTAACTTACTGGAAACCCTTTCTGCCCGACGTCACCCACGTCTCCAGTCGGTCCCTGGATGATAACAAGATGGAGTAATAAAGAAAGAAAGAGGTCACCGTAAGAGCTTCCATAACATAGATAACATTGATTTTATATATTCGTATATATAAAAAGTGATTGTATCAGGTTTTAATTCATTTTGGATATCAGGTTGTTCGACTGAATTGGAACGCTGGTAATGCTTTTAGAGCTGTAATATAAAATAAATAATAATAAATATAGTATAACATAACATAACTAGGGCTGGGCAAGTTAACGCGTTAATTACACGTTAATGCAATGTTATTTTAACGCGATTAATACAAATTAACGCACATTCTCTTTTTATTTATTTTTGTTCCACTTTGATTTTGAAAGGTTTTGCCCAAAGAATGTCAACATTCATATCAGAAAAACATTTTTGTTTTTAGTTCCATTTACTTTACATTCAATTACACTTGCAGTAAGTGACAGCCTGTTTACAATTCCCAAATCTGTGGCGCTACTTATTTGAATTTAACTACACTTGTAGTAACTGTTGGTTTACAATTGTACTAATGAACTGCCTATTTATAATTCCCAAATCTGTGGTGTTCCGTAAGTTTCATATTCAACCCACACTGAGTGAGTCAATAAAACTCCCTCAAGATCACTTGGTCTAGTTTTTGCTTATTAAGTACATTTGGTATGAATGATAATGTGTCATTCCATTTGATAATATCATTTAACTTCAATTGGAGTGGATTTAAAATAGAATTTTAAAAGTGAGATTAATCGCGAGTTAACCAAACACGACCAAACACGATTAAAACTTTTAATCGTTGCCCAGCCCTAAACATAACATAATATAGTATAATATAATATAATGTAATATAATATAGTATAATATAGTATAATATAATATAATATAATATAAAATAATATAATATAATATAATATAATATAATATAATATAATATAATATAATATAATATAATATAACATAACATAATACAATATAGTATAATATGACATAACATAACATATGACCTTCCAGTCCTAACAGTAGAATGTATCAGTAGTATGTGGTGATGAAGGGGTGACTGACCTCGGGACCGGACAGACCCACTTTACCCACTGGGCCGTCTGCACCCTGGAGACAGACAGGAGGTAAGACAGTCAGTGAGACCTGGACCACGTCACCTTTTACTGCAGCTATTTACTCAATATGAGGAAGTTTCACAAGAACAGAGTGCCTCCATGAGGCCCCAACACTTCTTCTATCTATGATGGTTTCATCCTGCTCCACTCTCCCTCCTTCACCACGCGGAGGTCTGGAGTCACGGCAGTTAAAGCTATGTCATTTTCAGACAACCATAGAAAATGAAATGATGTAGTTATAGCTAGTTTATCTAGTGGCTCCAACTCAAGCCACTAGCTGTTATTTATGGGAAAGCCATTTAGTTTGCTATGAAACCACGCACTTCCTACCAGCCATTATGCAATTATTGTATAATGAAATTGATCAATAAACCTTTGACCTTTAGGACCTCTTACCTTTTTGCCCTCTAATCCCAGCTCTCCCACTGAACCATCAGGCCCTCTCGCTCCCTGAGAGGAAAAGGATAGACAGCTGTCACTCAACCAGTAGAGGTCACTGTAACACTGTGAGGCAGCCCTACACACGCAACCACACACTCACGCACGCACACACGCACACACACACACACACACACACACACACACACACACACACACACCAAGCCATCCATGGAAAATAACCAGGCTGTCACAAGCACACTCCTCAATAGACTCCAGAGGAAAACGTAACTCCATGGGAAAAATAATGTACTCTGTGATGGACAGTGTGTGTGTGTGTGTGTGTGTGGGTGTGTGTGTGTGTGTCAGAGAGAGAGAGAGAGCATTTGTGTGTGTGCATGTGTGTGCATGCATGAGTCAGTGGGCTTGCATGATGTGTGAGTGTGAGTGTATGAGTGTGTGAGTGTGTGAGTGTGTGTGTGTGTGTGTGTGTGTGTGTGTGTGTAAATTGTCTCTTGTCCCTGGTTCCTCATAGAGTGAGGTCACAGTGTGTTTATATAGAATCACGCACGCACACACACACACACACACGCACGCACGCACGCACGCACGCACGCACGCACGCACACACGCACGCACGCACGCACGCACGCACGCACGCACGCACGCACACACACACACACACACACACACACACACACAATGTTGATACTTAAATACATCTTTAGAACAACATGACTGTTAGGGTTATTGGGTCACAACTGTCAAACAGGATCCCCTGCTGGGCCCATGAGCAGCAGCGATCATAACAAGAGCCAGCCCAAGGCCTCTGCTCCTCAGAGCTACCACGGTATACATCTGCTACCCCTGCAGGGCAGAATCTTCTCCACTTTCTCCTCCATAAATCACCTCCATCTTCCTTCAATCTCTCCTACGTCTCTCTGCCCTCCCTCCCTTCAACCTCTCCTCATTACTCCTCTACCTCTCTTCCACTCTCTCCTCTTTCTGCCATCTCTCAGCCTATCTAAGGCTCCCAAACCCTTAATCAGATGTCTATGTGCTTTGAGCAGTCACTTGATAGTTAGCCTGATTGGTTGATCATGTTGTGTCCTTCAATAACAACAGAGAGTTAATTGGGAGATAATTGTTGCATCATTCTCTGTCTCAGTTGTACATTGTTTTATTAATCCTTGGCTCCTTTTTCATTTTTGTTTTTTACGATTCTGTTCTGCCAATCACTAAACTAAATCAAACTGCACTATTTAATTTTTCAGTACTTTTCAGGTTTTCTGGTGATAGTTTCATGCAGCTATCACAATCTGTTGTTATCTGAAATGATGTATTTACACAGGAATAATTATACTATGACACATTGAGCGAACAGTTTGTCGAGCGCAGCAGGACACAGGGCCCAGGGAGATCACAGCTAGCCATTTGCTATAAGCCTGTTAGCCTCTACATAGAGCTGTATGAACAGCAGCACTCATTAACATTCCTGTCTGGAGGAGCTGCCCCCTGCTGTGTGCGTTTACCCAGCCTGCTACTGTATAAAGGAGCTGCTTCTTCGCCTCATTCTTCATCAGGTGGTGGAAAGAATTACTCACACATCATTTTTAAATGACAAATTAAAAAAAAAACTCACTGCCTGAATGTCAACACAATGAAATGTCCACAGTGGATTTGAACAGACAAGCTGGGGATCTAGTACACCAGTACAAGTACAAGTACAAGTACAAGTACACCAGACGTCACCAGACCCCAGATATTACATATGAGCTGTGTGCAACATCTGTCTTAATCTAAGTGGACAGTTCATGAATCTGGACAGACAAAAGAATAGTAGGGAGGACGAACAGAGAGAACAGAGAGACAGAGATAGAGAGAGAGATTGAGCGAGAGAGAGAGAGTAAGAGAGAGAGAGAGAGAGATTGAGGGATTGAGAGAGAGATTATGAGGATGGATGAACCTGAGTCATTTGTAGGGATTGAGTGTTGAGGTGAAGATTAATAGCATGAATTGTGTTGGCAAGGGACAGAAGACATTGATGGAGGAAACAAGGTACGGAGCCAAGGCGATAACAGAGGAGAGAGGGAGGAGGAAACAAGGTACGGAGCCAAGGGGATAACAGAGGAGAGAGGGAGGAGGAAACAAGGTACGGAGCCAAGGGGATAAAAGAGGAGAGAGGGAGGAGGAAACCAAGGTAGAGCACAGATCAGTAGAGGACAGATCGTGTTCCCAGCGCTCTAAGGTTGGTGAGGAATTGACCTTAGCCATTTTTAGTTCCTCCACTCTTTTTCCCACACTACCTGTTGCCATTTTTCTGTCTGGGAATCTGAGGTTCAGAACAGATCTTCAGTGTCTGCCATGTTCAGGCTCCCTAGGGCCTGGCACCAACACACACATCTGGTAGAAGCATATCGCCGTGTCGACTTACACACACACACGTAGACACAAAGGAGTTACGAGCGTCTCGCTTCTTGTACACAACTGCGATATTCCCGCCTTCAGGCAGTAATAAGATAACTTGAGAAACGTTTTCCCCCTTTCTCTATTTGTTTAGCCAATGCGCATGCTGCGTCTAGCCTCACCACACAATGTGTCCTGCTCGTTATTCTGTGACGAGTGTCAGGTATCTGCACTGGGGCTGCACTACTCATACCTTTATTTACGGGCAGTAGAAAATGCTGACACAGGCATCGGTTGAAGCCCCAGCCTCCCAGACCGTCCCCCGGTCTGGCCAGACCCTGAGTCCCCCATGCAGGGTCAGAGCCCCCATGGCGTTTATCCTGTCTGCCAAATGGCTCCGATACCAGGCCACAGATCCAAGGCTATAAAAGCCATTAATTAAAAGGGCTTTTGGAAGGGGCTAATAAAGTTACTCAAGAGCACATCAAGGATACAACTGGTTCTTTTTCCTTCCATTTTGTTCTATTACTTTATATCCGTCTTACTTTTTGGAATTAATCTATTATTAATAGATTTTAAGGCATTTTAAGCAGTTTCACTTAAAAACACT
>NC_140288.1:5969543-5972043 GCF_964030765.1 Micromesistius poutassou | reverse complement strand
TATATCTGTCTGTATCTCTGTCTATATCTCTGTCTGTATCTCTGTCTGTATCTCTGTCTATATCTCTGTATCTCTGTCTGTATCTCTGTCTATAACTCTATATCTCTGTCTGTATCTCTGTCTATATCTCTGTCTATATCTCTGTCTGTATCTCTGTCTATAACTCTATATCTCTGTCTGTATCTCTGTCTATATCTCTGTCTATATCTCTGTCTGTATCTCTGTCTATATCTCTATATCTCTGTCTACAATGAGACAAGAGGTTGCCCACCTGTGGTCCAGCTTTCCCCTGTACCCCTGGTAACCCCGGGGGTCCCTGGATGCCCTGTTGAAACACAGAAGCACATGTTAGCCAGTCAGCCACAATGTTCATCAGTAATCACATCGGTCAAATACACATATAATAATACACATATATGCAGATTCTGATCAAAACGATTGCACCAAAAAGGTTGTTTCAAAACAAAAAAGCAACTCTCAATAAGTTGTAAACGCCTGCCTGTTCTTTAGAGGAGCAGCTCTGTGAAGGACAAGACTGGAACAAGTCCACAGCGTTCTCCTTCCCAACATCATGTTTAAAAAAGGCATCCGTACATTACTGCACACATTACATTATACCTCAGAATCATTCTGACGTATTTTTGGATCATCCTGGAGGCCCACGCCACCCAAGGTAAGCATGTGTTTGGCATAAGCACATGGACAACACTGGAGAGGGTGACATTCTACTGATGCTTGTGAAATGTTTTATGTGGAACGACAGCGTTATGGAAAAACATAAAAATCTACTGGCTGAACCCCTCTAATCAAGTCCAAAGTAAATTGAGGGTTTGTGTTGGGAAATTCCGGAGGCAGTTCAACACTTTAGTCAAAAACGGCATTAGCCTCAAGGTGTTGTGTATGTTCTCTTGTACATTTGTCATCGTATGTCATACCTTGTCTCCTTTGAAGCCAATCTCTCCTTGATGTCCAGGAATCCCAAGTTCACCCTGATGGGGAGAGAGACGCAGGAACGGAGACGGACAGAGAAGGGGTAGGAAGACAAAGGGAAGGCCAGAGGGAGAAGAGGGAAATCAGGAACAGAAGAGACATGGTTACACTCTCACTCCAGTCATCATATTCAGCAGTTGGAACTGATAATATGTATTACAAACGCTCACAGACCACTATTAATACAAAACTATCAATCAGACTGCCTGACAAGAGAAATGATGGTAAGAATTTGAGCCAGCCTCTTCAAATGGTTTTCATCTGTTGGTGGAAAGGGATTCCGTGGTGATTAAGTAAGCAAGTGTTCAACAGATGAGTTCCCTGAAGACATATCCCCAAAATAACTGGGTAGCAAAGATGAAAACCATGCATAATAACTACTGCACAATGGCTTGCATTGATTACAGTGGTGGCTGCAAGTCTAAGCCTTATTTTAGCACCAATAAAACAAGGTCTTTGTAATGGAAATGCCCATTGGAGTGTGCTGTGTAAAGAGGGACAGGGAAAAGAGGAAGGCATGCTGCATGAATACAGGCCAATAACTGAATATTCAGATCACCTTATCACCTTTCAGTCCTGGTTCGCCTGGGTTTCCTGGTACCCCCTGGAAAAAAGACAATAACATACATTTAAAGAAACTGATATAGAGGCCGTACCAAATCCAAAATCCATTTTAAACGTGATAATATGTGATATTCCAATAGTAATCTATGCTATTTAATAACTTTTACTGAAATAAGCTATTTAGATCACAATCACAATCATTTAGATAAAACTGAACAGTCTCCACTCCAGTTTGTGAACGTCTTTCTTTTGTGACGTGAAAGGTGCCTTTTAGTATACGCTTCAGGGCCCCTGACACAGGGCCCCTGACAGAGGGCCCCTGATAGAGGGCCCCTGACAGAGGGCCCCTGATAGAGGGCCCCTGACAGAGGGCCCCTGACAGAGGGCCCTGACAGAAGGCCCCTGACAGAGGGCCCCTGACAGAGCGCCCCTGACAGAGGGCCCCTGACAGAGGGCCCCTGACAGAAGGCCCCTGACAGAGGGCCCCTGACAGAAGGCCCCTGACAGAGGGCCCCTGACAGAGGGCCCCTGGGGGCCGGGTGTGTGGAGCTCTGTCTGCACAGTGGCGGTCGAGAGATGGTTATGCTTAGACTTCTATCATTAATAACGCCTCAGTGCATGACTTCTGACAAATGTACTTATTGTAAGTCACTCTTGATGAAAGCTAAATGCCATGAATGTAAATGACACATTTCATTTACACCGTGGCTAATTAAAACGCTATTACAAAACAACGGCACTAAAGTGGATCACCAAGGGGACGAGGACCATAACCATGGAGATAACACACCGCCCCGCCTTCCAATAACTGTCCGCCAAAAGGAATTGGTTTAAATGTTGCAGCATTCTGAAACGGGGGATTCACTCACACTTTAATTAGTAAAACCTCAGATAACTGAATGTCACACTCTATGTGCAAAGGAATTGATAGTTCTCCCCCAAATAC
>NC_140288.1:5949543-5964543 GCF_964030765.1 Micromesistius poutassou | reverse complement strand
CTGCTGCTTTACTTGTGCTTATTTCTTTGCTCTGTAGCATCTCTTTAACTTCTATAACGGTATGGTTATTTTGTGTTATAACATCTGATTATGCTCTTCCTTTGTTTTGAGTTATGGTCCTTAAAATGACAGTGGAACTCACAGTTAAAATATATGGTTTAACAAGGGTGGCAAACTTATAGTTATGTTCAAGGATTTTGGATGCTTTTTAAACAGTTTGGAATTGAATGACTTCTGCCATTAAATCTATTGTGAAGCTACTTTGCATACCACTAGACAATTATCTGGAATGCGTCGAGCCAAGGGAAGTCCATTTGGCATACAGCATATAAAAGTCCCAATACCTGTATAAGACTATAAATTGTATTTCATATATAAACAATGTGGAAGAAACCGTGGCCCATGCACCAAAAGGAAAAGAAAAGGAAAATAGAGCAGAAACCGCAAAGTTTCAGAATTAAATTATTACATTATTAAATTCAACAGTTTTTCTCCATATGATAAAGAGCTTTAATCCACTACACAGAGCGGGGCTCCTGTATTCTGTGTTCCCGCTCAGCCAGCTCTGATGGCTGATCTTCATGTGCTCTCTGAGTGCTGTGTTTACTTCCAATGCTCTGTAACGGAGCAGAGAACTCTCGCTCTCGCTCTCTATGGCTCTGCCAGCAACCCAGCGTGACTCTGCTGTCTGTGGCCCAGGAGCCTTGGGGAGTAGATGATGATGATAATAGGCCCTGTACTGTACGCCTGCTGTACACTAGCCAGGCACGCATGGAGCAGTGACTTATTAGCCAACAGTAGAGTTCTGGGGAACGATTCAATGTGCTTTTTAAGTCATTTTTTATGATTGCACAATGACCATTGAAATACATGTATTGATTTTTCTACGGGTAATAATAATAATAATAATAATAATCTGTTAAGTACTGTTCCCAAATATATCATTTGAGAACAGTGTTGGTTTTCAATGCTCCGACAATCCTGAACATATCAATTATATGTTTTTTTTTGTTTTGCAAATTCTTTGAACAATCATCCATATGTTCAGGCATCCTTCCTTTGGTAAACAATGAATAGAAAATGTCCCTCACCCTTGGACCTTGTGGGCTGCGTGTGTTGGGACACTAAAATTTGTAAACGTCTTATTTACCGGAGGCAGAATAAGCACCAGCTGCATAATGATGTCAGCACTGTTTAGGAGCTGCATGTTCTTTACTCTGTGCTCTGTGTGTTACAGTCTATCTAGAACACTAAACAGATCTGAGGCTCCTCCGAGGGGCTGTAGAGCCGCTATGCCCACACCAATCTAATAAACCATGTTGTTTAATATACACTACATCTATTGATGCAGACACATCATCAGTGATGGAACCAACAGAAGGACTAAAGTGATGACTACAGCTTTGTTAGCCTGCTGTCTTAGCAAGCATTGAGCATTGATGCAAGAACATAACAAAACTTTATGAAACCTGTCAATGCATGCAAGTCCTTGTTCGTTGACCATCCAATGAATCAATAAAGGCGACAAATCAAACTGTACATAATATGTGACCTGTTCAGGATATGGTGGGATACGCTAAACCTGCTTGATCAGGTTTTCTTTTTGCCATTTAAGTGACAGAAAGGTTATTGTACAGACACTGGACTCATGAACCCGCAAGCAAACATGCAAAACAATCCATCAATATGCTTAGAAAGGTTTATCTATAAAGTATGTTGAGACAAAACTTTACCGGCCTACCCATCTTCCCCCTCTTCCCTGGCTCCCCCGGCGCACCCTGCAACACACAGACACAGAGAGGCCGTCCAGAGAGGACGGAGTCATTTATAGACATCAACACCAACACACACAACACACACAACACACACAACACACAGACACAGAGAGGCCGTCCAGAGAGGACGGAGTCATTTATAGACATCAACACCAACACACACAACACACACAACACAAGGACATCAACACCAACACACAACACACACACACACAACACACAGACACAAAGCGGCCGTCCAGAGAGGACCGAGTCATTTATAGACATCAACACCAACACACACAACACACACAAAAGGTCCTCAAAACCAAAGGTGTTAAGAAGTCTGTGGCGGCTGGTCTTATCCTGTCCCAGCTGGAACCGTTGCTTTATCCCAACACAAGGGTTCATCTTTATACATATATATACATATATACACATATATGTACATATATATATATGTGTGTTAGTAAACATATTTCTTTACCTTCCTGAAAAGGATGGGGCGATAGCACCTGGTGTGTGTGTGTGTGTGTGTGTGTGTGTGTGTGTATGTGTGTATGTGTGTGTGTGTGTGTGTGTGTGTGTGTGTGTGTGTGTGTGTGTGTGCGACCCTGAGCAGGCCCCAGGTTTGGGTCCTTCTGGCTGAGTGGCTGAAGAGCTCAGGGTCCTCCCTCTCTCTGGAGGACGTCATAAGTGGACTAATCACTTCATGTTTGAGAGCCGAGGAGAAGGAGGAGGTGAAGGAGGAGTTCAGCCAGTTCAAAGACAAAAACCAAGTGAGGGGGTCATCAATACTTAACCCCCCCCCCCCACCACATACACACATACACAAACGCATGCACGCACACATGGTCCCACACACGCACACACGCACACACGCACGCACGCACACACGCACGCACAGAGACTTCAACAGCAGGACAGGCAGGCAGCTGGAGGGGCTTCTTCCTGTCTGCAGAGTGAAGCAGTGGCCTAATGCTCAGTAGGTTGTTTCATCACTTCATGTTTAAGAGCCTCCCATGAGCTGCAGTGGTGACGTCTGTGAAGGTGTACTCACTCTCTCCCCGTCGGGCCAGGAAGGCCGAACAGCCCTGGGATCCCAATGAAGCCCTGCAGAACACGAGAGGAAGCAGTAGCAGTGTTATTATGGGATGTTGGATGACAAAAGCACAAAAAGAACATCACATTCAAAATAAAAATCCAAATATTCAAAGAGTGCATGCTGGGTCCCAGGTGTGGCCCAGGTGTGGCCCAGGTGTGGCCCAGGTGTGGCCCAGGTGTGGCCCAGGTGTGGCCCAGGTGTGGACCAATGGGAGGCGATTGAAGAACCAAGCCTTGAAGCAAGTGTATATGCCCATGGACTGCATGGTGCTGGCTTCCACGATGTAGTCCAAGGGCACATACCCTCACGCCAGGGATCTCTGATGATAGGGGGGGGGACTTCCTACTGCTGTTATCATTAGAGGGGAAACCAACAGGAAGGAGAACATGACATAACACTGATGACCATTAACCCAGACAAGCAACGGCAACAAAATGACATGAAAACAAAGTAACATTTTGTTGATTTTCACAACAACATGTACAGTATACTGACGGAGAGGAAGAGGGCGTAGAGGAAGCACCCTTTGAGAACAGAGATCAGAAGAGACAGAGGAGGCAGGAGGAGGCAGGACCTCTCCATCAGACTGCACCAGACGGGCTGAACAGGAGGAGGCAGGACCTCTCCATCAGACCGCACCAGACAGGCTGAACAGGACGTTCCAGCCGTGGGGCAGTGGGTCCTCATAGGGTCAGGCCCATAAAGAGCCTTTTAACAAAACTCACATTAAAAAGGTGTGTGTGTGCATGCCCGTGTGTACTTAAGGGGTGTGTGTTTGTATTTTGGATAAGGCTTTTCACTTTGCAGCTGCATACAGTAATGCATGTGTTTATACAGCAGAGAAGGCTCATTGCTTTGGCGCAAACAGCTGATCTGTGTTTTGGATGTGCTGTGAGTATGCAAGTATGTATGTTTGTTGTGGGTGGGTGTGGGTGTGGATGTGTGTTTGTGCTTATTAGTGTGTGTTGGTGTGCGCCAAAGTGTGCATCGTCGTGTGTGCTTGTGTATATTTGTGTGTGTGCATGTGCGTCTGTGTGCTTGTTTACACTTAAACATCACAAACATATATGTGTTATGTACCCAGCAGCATTGAAGATAACCTGCTTTGGGTTTTTAATGAAACAACATGCCTTGTTTTCATCACCTTCATTTCAATAACATGTTTCTCAGCTCCAAACAGCAAAAGTAAAGAAACTTTAGAATGGACAATGGCTCAGTCTGTGTCAGAGTGCATCCTGCCTTTCCCTGGGCCAAACAAGAGTCCCAACATAGGAGTCCACGTACCCGACTGCCTTTGGGGCCCATGGGTCCTACGGGCCCTGGTAGACCCTGTGGGCGAAGACAGGATGGAGCTGTATGTCAGTGGTTCATTTAGATCACAATGTTATGTATTTCTGTAAAGCTTTTAAAGGACACGTCGACATGCTACAATCAATAGGACTTCTCTCTCTCTTTCTCTCTCTCTCTATATATATATATATATAAATATACTGTATATAAATATATAAATATAGATATTAAGACACTTTAAACATAATCTGAGGCACTTTAAACATAATTAAATAAACTTCAACTTCAACAGGTTTAAACAGAGTCGCAGCCACATCACAGTACATGTAATGTGTGAGCCCAGCCCTAACCCCCATCCTGTCTCTGCTGCCCTGAGTCCCCAGCCTCCTGTACAGCAGCAGAACATTTACTGCACCTGCCTGCCAGGATAACCTTTGGCACCTGGGCTTCCTACTGGACCCTGCTGGCCCTGTAGAGAGAGGGAGAGAGAGGAGGGGAGAGAGAGAGAGGGGGGGGGGGAGAGAGAGGGGGGGGAGGGAGAGAGAGAGAGAGAGAGGGAGAGAGAGAGAGAGAGAGAGGGGGGGAGAGAGAGAGAGGGGGGGAGAGAGAGAGAGAGGGGGGGGGAGAGAGAGAGAGAGGGAGAGAGAGAGAGAGAGAGAGAGAGAGAGAGAGAGAGAGAGAGAGAGAGATCAAAATTACAGTTACACAGACAGGCCATTGTGCTGAGTAGAAGGTGTATTAGTCTTGGGAAAGAACAGCGGGCCACACTATAATACGCCCTATACTGTGGTGAGGAAGCAAGTGTAGTGAGCTAGCCTGTGTGTCAGAGGAAGGCCTCCAGTATTGCGTGTAAAAGTATAAAAGGGACAATTCAATGTGTGTGTATCTTTGTGTTCTTGTTAACTCCTAATTTAACAACAGACCCCAACTGTTTGAATCAAACTCTTTTTCCGTTTTTCATGCCCTGCTCACACACAACTAGAGGAGAGGCTCAGTGAACAGTCTCCTGAAGTGATCATGACTTCACACTTTCATGTTTCTCTGGAGACATGGGGCTGGCTTCAGAGAACACGTGTGGATAAAGTCTCCGTCTCATTGGTTCTAGCGTCATGGTCCCGGGTTCTACAGGACGGGGAGGAGGGCCGACAGGGACCGTGGGAAACCAGGGGGTGTCCTGGTGGGAAAGCGGTGCAGGGTGGTGGCGGTGGTGGTGGTTAGGAGGACATGACCCAGACAGCGAGGGGAATCCCCTTCTGATCTGCAGTGGTGGTGGTGGAGGGGGACCACTCCTTGTGCTTCTGACATCACCCGGAGTGGTGTGTGTGTGTGTGTGTGTGTGTGTGTGTGTGTGTGTGTGTGTGTGTGTGTGTGTGTGGATTTGAAACCGTGTGACAGTTTGTTAAATGTTCCACTGTATTGGCGCCTCTGAGAGACACACACTGTAGAAGACTACTGAAGGAGTCCAGCACTGGAAACAGCAGCAGCAGGAAGTGGAGACACATACGCACACAGGATCCAGAACCAGGCCCCCAGGAGCAGGGCCTACTTCCACACTCCACCCGTGCTCAGTGGCCACACCTGGTATTGCAGTTTATTAGCGGGCTGTGGATGGGCCCCTCAGACCATGGGGCCCAGAAGTAGATATCCCCGTTCACTCCAATACAAGCGGGGAACAGGATTGTGTCTCCGCAAATTTTCTCTGGATATCAATCAAAGGCTCATAATTATCTTTGGACCATGTACTATTAAAATGTAAGTTTTCTCTTTTCAAAACGCCACCTCAAGCGTTTTATTAGCCGGAGAAGGAGGGGTGGGCGGCTGAAAGGAGTCGTAGTGAAACAAATGTTGTTTGGGCCGGGCCTCTGAGAGGGCTCAGTGCACGTATAGTATCACATATAGAGACTAATCGGGGGGTTAGTAACTTATACCTCCATGGTCGGTAAACAATGCCACTGTGCTCGCGCAGACCTCTCGCTTATGATGCTACAATGCTAACAATGCTAGAGAACGAGAATATTTCTCCATCCGTAACGTCATGCACTAGGGCATGGCTCCCATGATGTGGAAGCAGTTCTGTCCTTGATGTCTCCCTGCACCACTGAGCAGTTTCCATAGGAATGAACGGGCGCCATGTTTCAATCCGGTGTCCATTCTCTATAGGTCCATGGTCCATTCTCTATAGGTCCATGGTTCATTCTCTATAGGTCCATGGACCAGGAGTAGTCCTGCTGGCCGGGCCCAGGGGCCACCGTCCCTACGCTCCAGGAAAGAGAGGACTAAGCACTGCTGTGTTTCTGGGGGCGATAAAGAGGGCCGTGGAGGGGGCTCTGAGGGGAGGCCGTGATGCACACACACAGGAGGGGGCTCTGAGGGGGGGCTCTGAGGGGGGGCTCTGAGGGGCCGTGGACATACAGTGAGAACATGATGGAGGATGGATCCAAAAGAAGTCAAACACAAGTCAACAGAACGGTCAAATGACAGCTGCTGGTTGGTCACTTTTGGCCCTGCTATGTTTCTGATCTCTCTCTCTCTATCACCTCTCTCTCTCTCTCTCTGCTCTCATAAAACATTTAGTTATTCTGCAATTCATGATTATAAATTCTGAATTAACTGTGAATTCTCTATTTACCACTACTTTTTTAATGCTTTAAAGTTGCAACACTCACAAAGGATCAATAACAAAGCCCCTAGAGAGTGTTTGATGTGCTGAGAGCATGTAGCGAGTGGAGGACTCACTGATGAAGAGACTAAATAAACGGTTTACAAAAGGGTTACCCATAAGACAGGAATGTATAGCTCATCGTTGTTTCATTCAAACTGTAGTTTTAGATCATTCAGATCTTTGGTGGGTTTATGATGGTATATGATGGGTTTATGATGGGTATATGATGGGTTTATGATGGGTATATGATGGGTTTATGATGGGTTTATGATGGTATATGATGGGTTTATGATGGGTATATGATGGGTTTATGATGGGTTTATGATGGGTTTATGATGGGTATATGGTGGGTATATGATGGGTATATGATGGGTATATGGTGGGTATATTATGGGTTCTACTGCAGACTAATAAATACATACCCCGTCCCCGGGTAGGCCCACAGCACCCGGGTGGCCCTTCTGTCCCTGAAGGGGGAACACAGAACACACTCCTGTTATCAACCAAAACTGCACAATATATAGATTGTTTTTTATATTCCATAACCTGCCCATAAACCTGTGCAATATACATATTACATGTATATATATATATATATATGTATATATAGAATTTATATAGAATGTCTACTTATACTCTCTACTTATTACCGTATGACTATACACATTTGTACATAAGTCATCTATTGGACATAACTGCCCAGAATACTGTATCAACCTGCACTTTGGTATGTAATGCTTCTTTTACACTTCTGGTGGGATGTCAATTGCATTTAATTTGCTCTGTACCTGTACCTTGCTAAATGACAATAAAGTTGAAACTCATCATCTCATCTCATCTCATAGAACATACAGAACATATAACACACATACAGAACATATAACACACATACAGAACATAGAACAGACATACAGAACATATAACACACATACAGAACACACATACATAACATAGAACACACATACAGAACATACAGAACATAGAACACAAATACAGAACATGAACAGACATATAGAACATAGAACAGTTAAAGGTTGTGAGTCTGACTCCCCAATGGGACTTAACTCTGACTCAGTAGTTTCTACTAGTTTATGGCCATGGACAGTGACAGGCTTTAGCAGCACACGCTGTTAAGGCTGTCAGGGTGAGGCTTCTGGCTGAGGTTTGCCCACAGGTACAAATCAAACATTAGGTTTTGTTTTCTCTCCACGCAGACCCCTCACCACTAGAGGGGCCTGCCACCACCAGCTTGTAAAGAGACACAATTACATACGGACTCCTAATGGGTCAAACAAACATACACACACACACACACACACACACACACACACACACACAGGCCTAAACAGACCATTCCCTGCACACAAAATGTCTATTGATAATACAACAATGGTGTGGTGCAACTCAGATATTTACGCACGCACACACACAAACACACGCACACACACACAGCAGGGGCCTCCTCTCAGATCCTTATCTTGCTCATTATGAGCCCACTAACGACAGCGGCCATTACCCTATAGCACGCCCGCGTTTACAATACCACTCGCCTAATGACCATGTGGGCCCACAATATCCCCCACAATGCACTGCCTCCCCCAACTAACCCAGTAACCACTGCCCCGTCTGTGTTAAGCGACTAAAGCCGAGGGGTCTTCTGAGAGACAGAGTTTCAATAAAATACAACATGTGTCTACTGACGTACACATGTTGTGATCCGAGGAGGGGATTCCCTGGAGCCATTGAAGTGTTGCTGTACCAACACGTTTATTGAAATGCTGCTCAGCATTACAAAGGAAGCTCCTGCTTACTGTGCAGTGTCTGAGGGAGACAATTCACGCTACTATACAATTATTATTTTAACCCCAAAATATAAAACAAATTTTCACTCATTCAAAAAAAAGGAGAAAGTGATCACAAGTAACATAAATGTCAAATCAAAAGATCCTCTTTTCTCTTTCTATTCCGAGGCAGCAGGAACAGGACAAGGACCTGGTGTAGTGAAGCAGTCGCTGCCATGTGGCTGCTAGAATGTCCACACAGCACATGATGAAGGTGCCTGTGTCTGTCATTTCCCTGGCTCTCTGAGCGCCTCTCAGAAATGTTAGCCCTGTTTCAAATGTTCCACCTCTCTCTATGATTTGAGGTGAGTGCCAATAACCATTCTAAACATGTGATTTTCCATGTCGTTAAACAGCCATACTCTTAAGCCAGCTCAGATAGCAGCCTTGGATTTATGCGCTTAGTTTTGAAGTTGAAATGTTTCCTGTGCCAGTAGCATTGTTGGGATGTTGAACTGTTTCCCTCAGCCCCTACTGTACCATGTAACGCTTTATTGTGTTGTTAGTGCTTTGCACTTGGTTCTATGAACATCCTTACTGTACCGACAGCCATATATTGTTTCATTGTTTCATTTCATATATGTTTGTTTCTTCTTATGACAAATGTACTTATTGTAAGTTGCTATGGATAAAACCGTCTGCTAAATGCCCTGAATGTAAATATAAATATGTTGGAACCTCGATGTCAAGATACGCTGGCTGACACTGAAGGCCCCCCTGGACGGTGTCCACCAGAGGGCCGAGGAAGAACACTTCATATGTAGAGAGCTAAAGAGGATCCCAGGCTCCTTCTTATCTCATCTGAACGGGGTCGCTATTGAACCCCGGGGAGGTGAACGTTTCCATGAGGAAGCACAGAAAACAACATGAAAGAAAAGGCGCCTGGTTAGCGTTTCCTCTTTTTATGACCACGGAGAGAGAGGGCAGGCTTCAGTCAAGTGATGAACCAATGAGCTCAGGAGCGCTGGAGCCACAGCAGGCTGGAGGTCCACGGCCCTCGTGTGAACATGTGCTCGTGCTGCAGGATGAAACATGCTTGGCTGGACCATGTCAAATCACACACTCCAATCACACTTCAACCACTGCTGCTCGCCCCATTATAGTTTTCCATGGGAAAAACAGCAGCCAAATTCCAGAATTCCCTGTCTGAGTGTTAGACCATGTCTGATTTGGAGGTCATGTGTGAATGTGTGTGTGTGTGTGTGTGGGGGGGGGGGTTAAAGGCATGAGAGACTAATATTAAAAAAAAGAGAAAAAAGAGACGGGACAAAGAAGGGAAAAGCTCAGTTTTCCTAAAGCTCAGCCCCGGAGCGAGGAGCCAGGAACGTGAGAGAAACAGAAACACAGTTATGGAAAAACTAGGAACGCCAAGGGGACGACAAGAGGAGAATATCAGCCTGCCAAGCTATATGGACTGACTGGTTTTATTAAGAAGGCAAAGCTGTTCACTAGTAGTCTCCCATCAGTGAATCCCCCAGAATGCACTGCACTCATCGCTTTTTGGATATCATGACAGCTATTCCCCCCCCCCCCCCCCCCCCCCCCCGGACCTGACTCACTGCCTCACCTCCTACCGTCTCCAAGGAGGATCCAGTTTGGACAGGATTGTAGGACAAGGGATCTGTTCACCTGAGTCCATATGAGACCACAGCCCCCACAGCCACCTGCACCAGCGCTCATACTGGGACCAGTCGCCTCATGTCCGAGCAACTTAACATCACTCTATCCCAAGACAACATCTGCTTTAACTAAAACCCTGGCAGAAATGGATTTTGCCATGCAGGATTAATAAGGGGTTAATAGGCATCTGTGTTTGTGTGTGTCCTGGGTGTGTGTGTGTGCGTGTGTGTGCATGAGTCGATGGAAAAACAGGCATAGCTATTGTGGTGAGTGTTTCCTCTATAGTCATCTGGCTTGTGGTCCATTGACCAATACCTGTGGCGCTCACATGACTACAGCAGAGTGTGTGTTGATGCGGTAACAGTAGTAGGCTGTCTTCCTCTACACTTCTCCTGTTCTTCATATAGATATATACGTCTTACTGGACTCAAGCAGCAGCTTACAAGGAGAGTGTAATGGAAGAGAGCAAAGGTAGGTGTTAGTCAGAACCCGGAGCTCACTGAGTCAAACCCTGAGCTGGGAACTCTTTTCCACCAGCTCTGCATTTTCCATTCTGAGAGTGACTGAGGGATTGAGTGTGTGCGTGTGCCTGTGTGTGTTTGTCTCTGTGTGTTTGTGTGTCTGTAGGAGAGGGAGAGAGACAGACATTGAGAGGGATCGCTGCAGAACATAAAATATTTAGAGCAAGAAGAGAGAGGGAGAAAACGGAAGAGCAAGAGGGAGGTAGGGAGAGTGACAGAGACAGAGAGAGAGAGAGAGAGAGAGAGAGAGAGAGGGGGGGGGGGGGGGAACAGCGATGCTAACACAAGCCACATGTGTGGCTCAGGGTAGAACTTCAGGCAGAGGACCTGATTCAGTGTAACACAGCGCTGTGAAGAAACATGCAAGAGCACTTTACACCTCTGTTCATACACCTCCACATGCTACAGCCACACTGAACCCATCCATCCACATGGCCTCCCGCACTGTTTGTGCACTGTGTTTGTGAACTGTGTGTGTGTGTGTGTGTGTGTGTGTGTGTGTGTGTGTGTGTGTTTGCGTGCACTTGTTTAGTTAGTGTGGGGTCGTGGGTGTGTTTTTGTATGTAATCATTTTGTGGTCATCAGGAGTGATTTGAGTCTTCTGTTTTGTAACGAGATAGTCAAGTTGAGTCAGCCTAGAACAGTGTCTTATATAGTGGTTCAGTCCAGGAGATAGAACAGTGTCTTATATAGTGGTTCAGTCCAGGAGATAGAACAGTGTCTTATATAGTGGTTCAGTCTAGGAGATAGAACAGTGTCTTATATAGTGGTTCAGTCCAGGAGATAGAACAGTGCCTCCAATAGTGGGTCAGTCCGGACACAGAACCCAGGTTACTATGTGTTCGATGAGAGCCACAACCAACCTTCTGGTAGTTCATTGAATGAGTCTCTATTACACAAAACAACACATCCATTCCCACACACACACACACACACACACACACACACATACAGCCAGACAGACAGATACACACACACACACACACACACACACACACACACACACACACACACACACACACACACACACACACACACACACACACACCCCTCATTGGGCTCATTGGGAGCTGGCCCAGGCTCTTACAGAAGATTTATGGAACAAAATAAGAAAAGATGATTAAAGCCGTTACATAAGATGGAGGAATAGCAGTGATTTCTTACCTTGTGACCGACCAGGCCCGGCACTCCCAGCGGGCCCACGCTGCCTGAGTCCCCCTGAAAGAGGAGAGTGGAGTTAGTGTCTAGTGCGGTGACCATGGAGCGGAGGGAGGGGTCAGTGGGGTCACAGCGGGGTACCTTCTCTCCTTTAGGGGCGGCTCCAGGGGACATACCCGGGTCTCCCTTCTTCCCCTGATGAACACAAAGCAAACACATCAGCATCACAACAACATCACGTTCCAACCCGCCTCTTTACTCTCTAGTGATTCTTGATGTTTACAAGGTGCATACAGTTTACATAGAAATAGAATAGACTTCATCCAGATATATTCAGCCAACTATTTTACATTTATAGAAATAGAATAGACTTCATCCAAATATATTCAGCCAACTATTTTACATTTTTAGAAATAGAATAGATTTCATCCAGATATATTCAGCCCACCAGCTACACAGTGACACCTTGAGTTGTTGTCCAATTGTAACTCATCATTCAAATCGACAGGGACGATTTGGACGAAGGACTTCTGCTCCGAGTGACTTCATTCAGAGGTAAGAACAATCGTTTTTGTCTCCACTGGCAGGAAGTTGTGAGGGAATTCCTCCAATCAGAAGCAACCAACCCCATTGTGACAAGGGAACCAGTCATTTGTTTTCCTGCACTTCAAAGGTTGCCAGGACGGAAATGGTGCTCAGCATGTGACCCTTTCATCTTAAAACAGGGTAACACCGTACCTCATTATGTACACACACACCTGCCTCCAGGAGACCAGACCAGAGCCAACTAGCATCACACTGTACCTCATTATGTACACACACACCTGCCTCCAGGAGACTAGACCAGAGCCAACCAGCATCACACTCATTTGTGTTAGGGTCAGTTGTTTTTGTTATGATTCATAAAGTTCATGACAAAGATAAGATATGTCTAAATGCACCTGCTCAGTTAAACACAGCGTATAGCGCCAAACAGATATAGAGACATGAGACAGTGTCATTGTAATAACATATATATAAACATATATAGAGACATGAGACTGAGGTTGTATTTAGTAAAACCAATAGTAAAACAGTGTCATTGTAATAACATATATATAAACATATATAGAGACATGAGACAGTGTAATAGCATCAGGGCTCTGGAATGACCCGAGCAGGACAACACCCAGCTGTAGGTCACCGGTTGGAGGGCTGTTGGCCCACATGTGTGTGCGTGCAGACGCTAGAGTTCGAGACCTGGAGGAAGCGTCCAGAGTCGTTCACACAGTGAACACAACAGCTCTATGGGGGTCTTCTCAGCGTCCCTGGAGGTCACTGACTAGCCAAGCAGAAACCACCTCTCCTCACCCTCCAGAGGCAGATAGGGTAAAGGGGGCATGATGAAGGGCTACACACATGGAAGTGGACTGGAGTTAACATGGAGCTAAACTGAACCACTCCACAGGAGGACCTGGGATCAGTAGCAGAAGTCAGCAGAATGTGAGTCCAGTGAAGGACCCACGCTAAAGAGAATTGGGAAAATCACTTTAGGAAAACACTGTTTCTGGGATTTTCCAGGTGCAAAACATCTGTTATCAGTGTGGTGGGATGGGTTCTGTCTGCAGCTCCATTAACCTTGATGGTCTCTATGGATGCAAGCTGAATCCAGAGAACCAGTATGGGCCCTGTCAGTACCAGTACGGTACAAGCATCCCTGTCCTCCACATCACACACACACACACATCTAACCACTGTGTGAGTAATGACAGGCCCAGTAACTCCAAAAAACAACCACATGATTTAATGTGGAAAAGATTGTGGTGACCGCAGGGAGATTGGAGGAAAGGGGGGTTGACTGAGTGTATGTGTGTGCGTGTGTCTGTGCGTGCGTGTCTGTGCGTGTGTGTGTGAGTGTGTGTGTGTGAGTGTGGAGAACATACCTTGAGTCCGGGTGGGCCGGGTCGGCCGGGGTTCCCATGGGGACCAGGGGCCCCCTGTGGTGGGGAGAGAGGAGAGGGAACCAATCGGTGATCAAGATTCAAATCAATCTCTCATATTGGCGTTGGCACCCTGAGGGCGAGGACTGGCTACTGGGGGGGGGGGGCGGTCTGGAGAATCTCAGCCCCACACCGCTCTAACTCATGTTTGCTGAACATCAACAGTGTGTGTGTGAGTGTGTGTGTGAGCTGGGTGTGTATGGTATGTGGTGCTGGTGTTGGGTTGGGGGGGGGCTAATGGAAAATGAGGCTCTGTGCAGGAGGCCGAGTGGAGGACCTCCAACATATGGAGGTGGTTTCCCCGCCGCCTGTTGCCTTTGACACACACACAAACACACACACGCACCTTCACTAACACAGACATACCCACAGATGAAAAGGCACACATACATGTATGGACAATCACATGCACACACACACACACACACACACACACACACACATGCACACTCACACGCACGCACACACACACACACACACACACACACACACGCACACACACACGCACGCACGCGCGCACGCACGCATGCACGCACGCACACACACACACACACACACACACACACACATTCACACAAACACACAAACATACCTCTATTTGCCAAGCATCTTAAGGCCCCCCCCCACCAACAGGTGAACTGGGGGCCAGTATCAGAAGGTTTTAAATCCCCCTCTCAGAAAAAAGGACCTTCTTTCCTTGGTTCACGGTGTCAATGGTAAACCTGGATTAACCTTTCAATGTATTTCATATCGTTTCTCTTCCCCGTGTTAAGCTTGCAATGTTTTGTACTTTGGGCTTGTCCGGACCTTTCCTAATCCCAATGACATGCTTCCAGATGAACCCTGTGGTGTACAGCTCTGTGCTGTACAGCTCTGTGGTGTACAGCTCTGTGGTGTACAGCTCTGTGGTGGTCAGCTCTGTGGTGTACAGCTCTGTGGTGGTCAGCTCTGTGGTGGTCAGCTCTGTGGTGTACAGCTCTGTGGTGGTCAGCTCTGTGGTGTACAGCTCTGTGGTGTATACAGCCTCTCTGGGCAGCAGAGCCACTGCTGGCCCAGAGCGAGAGCCAGCA
>NC_140288.1:5882043-5939543 GCF_964030765.1 Micromesistius poutassou | reverse complement strand
ACTATCAGGGTACCACAGAGCACTTCAGGAAACCACCTCCTAAGCTTCATACATACACACTAATGTACACACTAATACACACTACACTACACTACACTACACACTACACATACACACTAATGTACACACACATACACACTAAAGTACACACATATACACGCTGCAGGGTGAGTGCAGAGCATCTTACTGGTGGGCCAGGCTCTCCCTTCAGCCCTGGAGGTCCTGCTAGCAAGGAGAACTGGGTTGGTGGTACGTCCCAGCTCTGGAAGCCGTCAGTAGCAGGCAGGGTCACCAGGGAATAGGACCCCCTGGTTGGGCGCTGGGCGACGGGAGCGGTGGTGGTGGTCTTCATCGGGTTTGGAGGGGTGGTGACCGTTTTGGATGGCTTGGTGGTTTTGGACGGGTTGGTTTTTGAGATATTGGGATTGGATGGTTTAGGTTTGGTAAAGGCTGCTTTAGAAGGGGTGACTCGAGATGAGTTGGCTTTGGCAGGTGTTAGTCTGGATGGACGGGGTTTGGCCGTAGTCCACTTAGACTTGGGCAATGGCTTTTTGGCCGGGGTTGTCGGTTTCTTTGGGACGGATACTTGGTTTGGTTCTGTTTTCTTCTTGAGGGGCTTGGTGTTAGCCGTTGCGGAAACAGAAGGCTTTTTCTTGTGAGTCGTTCCCACTGTGGTTTTCCCAAAATTGCTGTGCCGGGTTGGTTTTGGTGGGGTGGGCTTAGCGACCTTGGGAGTAGAGCCTTTGGGTGTGTAGGGTTTAGTCTGGATCACTTTGGTCCTCAGTGGGGCTGTGACACTTTGGGCCCGGGTCTTGGGGGGAGGGGAGAAGAGCCTGGCATGGACTGTGACCGGGGCCACCGTTCCACGCACCGTCGGAGTGGCCGTCGTCTTGTTGGGTTTGAGTTTTGTGGGGAGGACCGGGTCTACGTATCTGACGGCAGAGGCAGCGGCGGCCACACTCCGGGCCAGACTCAAACCCGGGGTCCTTCGTACCCCGTCCTGAAGACCCGGGGTGGTTGGCGGACTTGTTTTATTGATGTTTTCCCGGGGGAGGATGGGCATGAGGGGAAGGAGGTTGGGCCTGTATGTGTCTGCTTCCCTGCATTGTTTCTTAATGTATTTGCAGTAGTTGTAAGCTGCCTGAGCAGAGGGTATCAGGTCGAACTGGCAGATGGCTCCTTCAAACTGTGCCAAGGTCTGCTGATGGCTGCTTTTCCCCAGCAAGAAGGAGCCCTGGAGTTCTTGAGCGAGCCCCTCGCCCTCGCCCTCCCACTTAAAGTCTGCGTGGACACTCTGCTCTCCGCAGGAGGCATATAGAGTCGCCCTATTTCCGCTCAATCCCACGGCCAGTTGGTGCCACTGGCCATCATGGGGGTCATAGGGCAGCGACACCGAGGTCCTGGGCCCCGTGTGGAGGAGCAGCTGACCGGGCTGGCCGAGCTGCAGTCCCAGGAGGAGCTTGTTGCGAGCCGAGAGCAGGCTGAAGACGAAGGCGCTGTTGACGCGGTGCGAGCGTATGCTGAGGACCATCAGCAGGTCGGGCCAGACGCCGGCCGGCAGGATGGAGGGGAGCGGGGCCTGGACCTGGGCCCGCTGGGTGAGGATGATCCCCGATCGGAACGGGATGACTCCGGCTGGAAGTGAGCGCGACGCCTTCTCTCCCTTGAGCCCCAGCTTTTGAAGGATGTCCACATCTGAAGGAGTAGAAGATAGCGGTGTTAGGGCAGAAGGAGCGTGCATTAACCAAAGCACAGAGCTGTGTACCGTGGAAAGGAATATTAAAATCATGTTCATAGGCGTGGTGGGCATCACAAGACAACAACCTTATCACTAGAAACAACAACAACAACAACAACGTTATCACTAGAAAGGCCACAACAGTCAAACACACACTCTCAAACAGGGAAGTTCAACATGTATAATTTAAACATTTTGAACTTCCACAGCACAGATAAACGGATGGAGGATGAGCATGGATGAAGCATGAAGGCAAGTAAAACTCCACACACTAAATTGCAAAAGAATCGATAGGTTTGAGTGAAATCAAAAATATGTCCAGAATCGGAACATGAAGTTTTAAGCGGTTCATTTTCAGATTTTACCACTTAAAGCTTTTATTTGATTATGTCAGACCAGATCTATTAAAAATAGAGACAAAAAAGGAGGCGTTATGGGTTTTCCATAAAAACGACAAGTGGGGGCTCAAATGACTGCAGTGGGGTATCAGCCAATTTTCCTACATGTTCCCATGTGCATAGCCAAACCAATGAAGTGCAGGATTGTTTCCCCATTTCAGGCAAAAAGGAAAATTAGACTGAAAGTAAAAAAATAGTGTTCTCATCTGCATCTGCATAGAATGAATGCTAACAGAATATAAATGGTATATGACATCATTTATATAATGTCTTCAATGATTTTTGGCAGTTAATCATAAAGGCAAGAGAAGACAAAATATGGTAATAATTTACGTAATATTTATATTTTATGTACCAATTAAATGTTGCTCTGCCTGAATCAGAAGTACCTGCACTGCTTGTTCACATTGGAAGCCTAAGTGCTCTATTTAGATTCACCACTCAGATCAGAGTTTGTGTTCTGGCTGTTGAAATCACCTTCTTAATGTGGTCATCACGTTTCAGCGCAAACTGGTCACAGTCCAAACTGATGTGCAAAACAGCATAACAAATATGTCACAAGCAACGCTCTGTCACACGGATATAAACAGAGAGGCAACTGAAGACAACGTTTATGGCTTCATTCATAGGTTAATGTGCAGTGGAAGCCAGCAAATTCAACAGATGATAATGATTGTGTTTTGTTGAGCAATGGCTACAACCTCTGTGAAGATGCGTGTGGATGCAGCAGGCCAGACTGGTGAGATTATGATGGAATGGCTTCATTGAAACCAATAGCATGAATTCTGATATAATCTTACTGCGATCTCATGGCAACATATCAGAACTGTATCTGATTTAGGACAACCTATGAAAGTGGCCTAAATCAGAATAGAAAATTCTACTCATCTGTAATGCCATTTGTGCTTGTAGTGTGAGCGAGGCCAATTAAATAAACTGCTCTCATTAGAGTAACAATACTTTATCAGCAGCTGTTATTATAACACCACTCTTCTCTTTATCTTCATCCTCATCTTCCTCATCCTCTTCCTCACCACCGCCTCACCGCCTCCCACCCCATGTGGGATATTTAATGAATGCTTCAACATGTCGCTAATAGTTTTAGCGTGCTGAAATAATTGGCTGGGACAGAAAATGAATCCAACATTGGCAAAAATCAATGGTAATAATTGCTCTGTTACATTATTTTTGAGGGAAATATACTAGTAGTAAGTAATTGAAATAATGGAACAAATTTATTTTTTTGCCATTCAATATATAGCTGTCCAATAAAGGTGAAAAATAGAATAAGTTGAAATATAAAGTTGGGTTCAAACTCAAGATGACATTGTTCAATTTAGAAAGAAGAAATTTAGATTTATTCTAAGTATAACAATAATCATGTGTTAGTAGCCAAGGAAGGGCTGAGGCAAGTGTGGGTGCAAACTCAACCTTAGATCACTTCACAGTGGCCACAACTCCCAATCACTCGCAGACATGTGTGTGTGAGTTACTGAGTAGGTAAGTTAATGACATCAGCGTATTGGAATTACAAACAGCAATCCTTCTAGCTCTATCGGCTCTCTTCAATAAGCGATGTGTTTATGGCTGTGCCTTGGGAGACATCAACCTGCCTGTATTTGGCAGTGAGCGTGGATCTCTATGCTGATAGGATGATACAGTGTTTACCGGATAGGAGGAGGATTGGTAGGTTGAAGAAGAGAAAGAAGAAGAAGTAGAGAGATGAAGGGTTTGTCCTTTGGGACTTCAGACATTGGCTTGGGTAAAAAAGACTATTGGGTAGCACAGCACCAAAAAGCAAACGTGGAGGTTCAATGGTTTCTATGGCGAAGTTGAACAGTTATTTTAATGTTTATTTGAAAAGTGTTGAATCTTTTTTATTTAATGTGATGAAAAGTCACAACCTAAACTGCATTGTATGTGTTATAGAGCATGTTATGGGTGGTTCCAGCAAGAAATGTACAAGACTTAAAGACTTTCCATGAGTCCACAGCATTGGAGCTCCATAAAGTGGGCTGATATGTTTGAAAACAGAGTGTGGTGGTATGTAAAGACCTTATGGCCCCCCACTGCATTCTTCTGTGCGGTCTTTACTCAATAAAGCTCATCCAAGCTTGGTCGTGTCTTGGAGGACTTGTTGGTACATTGTCTCTCTTTGAAAGCAAATAAGTGCTTTTTGTTTTGACTTTGCTTGCACTGCAGTTCCACGTTGAACACATGTTGGGAAATAGTCTTCGACACACACACACATGGACACGCACACACATACACACACAAACAAAGCCAGACTGATGATCTTCATTCTGGTCCAGTGGGTCACCCCCTAAACTACACATGTTCCCACTGGGTTAAACCGTCTTTCTGTCACACGTTTGACTGCATGGTGTGAGCAAAACAAGGTTGATGAACCCTTTGTTTGATAAGCTCCACACAGACAGGACAGGGAGAGGGCAGAGAGGGAATGACTCACTGCCCTCATGGATATCCAACTACTCAATGTGCTCTCTCGCTGTAGCCCTCTGCCAATATCCCCCTCTTTGCTATTTTTGTTGAATATCATAGCAGTCAAAACATAGTGTTATTCAAATACTTTGAAGGGCAAATGTACAAAAAATCATATCAATGCATTATTGATTTTTTTTAAAATAAAAAAGCTCTTTTCCTATTGGATGAAATGAAACCTCCTTTAACTTCTGACATGATGTTATGCTTCTCATCCTACTGTCTGACACAACATTTGTGGCCACAGAAACTGAGTTCAACATGAATTCCAAAGCTGTGTGTGTTAATAATATGGGTGCATCATGAACAACAAGAAACAATAAAAAATTAGCCCCTAATGAGATCACCACAAAAATCATGCATACAAAAAAACATTAAACATAGAAGAAGAGAAGTTTATGGCAACAAATCACTGCCATAATGTTTTGAATTTTAAAAGCCATTGAATTTTGTTTAAAACACTATTGAATTCATAACAATGAAATATTATCCTATGAAAACAAGGTCAACTGAATTTATTCCCAACAGGGAAGGGTTAGGACAAGGACGGGGCTCAGGTCAATCGTCCGGTTGATGTCTGCATAATCAAACTCACGGGTCTTCAGGGGTCAGACCCCCTCAGAACAGCTATAATTACAGCAGTCAGTCGGATTACCGTCTGGATGGATTAGGCCTGTTCTTGGAAGGCCCTGATATAAAACTTTTATGGCTTGAATTTTCTCTTCCTTACTTTGAGCGCTTGAATATGAGTAATTAATATCATGAGTTTACAATTCCATATACATTTCATATACAATTCAAAACATTATGGCAGTGATTTGCTTCCACATAAGTTGGTAGAAAGAGTCAGAGGAGGACTTGGGCCTTACCTTCAGAGTGTACTTGGGCGAGTCCTAGGTAACAAGTACAGTAGAGAACTGTGCAGAGCAATAGAGCTCTCCTAGGGAAAGAACAAAAGAAGGACCATTAGAAAAGTGTAAAGCATATTTCAATAGGGTACATGTTTACCATAGAGTTGAAAAAATAACTACAGTTAGTCAGGTATTAAAAGGTTTGATCAAATGTTACGTTCACGATAACATGTTCTGCATGCAGTAATCCGACATGCCTAATTGATAACATGGATAGTACATGGTCTGTATTGAAATGGTTCTAAAAACTTTAAAATGTTTGAATGCTTGGACCGTGCACCACTGTATTTGTCTTAATCAAATATCAAAAATAACTGAACATAACAATAATCATTGTCATGTCCCAGGTCAAACAAAGAGGCCTATATGAACACCAAGTATCTCCCATTAATGCTGCAAGTTGAACTCAGTCTGTTACAGTAGCACGGCCCCATGTGGCTCCACAACTACACACTGGTTCCTGGAGGAGCCTATTTTGGTTTGGCTACATAAATACACATTTTTACACACTCACTCACACACACACAAAAGCACAAACACAAACACACACACACGCACACTCATAGATGTAGAAAAACACATGGGAGGAGGAAATGTCTAAAACAGCTGTGAGGGGAGGAAATGGACAGGGAGACAGGTGGGGGGAAAGCAATGGACCCACACCGTGCACACACACACACACACACACACACACACACACACACACACACACACACACACACACACACACACACACACACACACGCAAATCCCTTTAATGCAAATAAAAACATCCTGTTCACCTGCAATATCTATCATAGTAGTTATTCATATCAATCTCTCCTTTCACAGGAAAGAGGAAAATGTTGGCAGTGATAACATTCTGATGTGTGTGTGGTGACTAGAACCTTCAGTGAAACCACAGCTGCATCCAGAAAAAGAAAACCGCTGCCCTTCTGCTTACTACAGAATAATACAGCTTGTGGCCAAAAGTATGTGAGTTGGAGTGTGTGCATGTGCCTGTGTATGTGTGTGTACTTATGCACACATGTGTAGCTGCATGGATGTGCGTGCAAGCCTATGTGTGTGTGTGTGTGTGTGTGTGTGTGTGTGTGTGTGTGTGTGTGTGTGTGTGTGTGTGTGTCTGTGTGTGTGTCTGTGTGTGTGAGAGGGATTTAACTTATCAGCTGGCCAGAGATCTGCTGCCAAAAATGAGCAATAACTGAAATAAGTGAGATTGTTATTTTTGGTTTCTACAGCCTGAATGACTTTAAGTCTCAATAGTTGAAGTATGTTTCCTCTGTGACCTGACACTGGGAGACACGTCTTTGACCTGTTCTTCTTTTTGAGATCTCTCCCCAACCTTTCCATGTCATCCTGAGGTGTGTCGGGTTACGTTTTCTGTGTGTGGCAGGAGGCATTGGGGGAGGGGGTCTCAGTGAAGTAAATGTGGCCTGGAGCCAGGCCCTCCTGACAGAGAGACAGTCTGACAGAGAGGCTGACAGAGGAATCTGTTGTGGTTATCACACTGGAACGGCCCAGACCATGACACAATGTCCCAGCTGAGCTGGAAAAAAGTATTCTTATCACTCATCAATCACCAGGCATGTGGCCAATCCTCCCCCCACCCCCCCCCCCCCACACACACACACACACACACACACACACACACACACACACACACACACACACACACACACACACACACACACACACACACACACACACACACACACACACACACAGTAATACTACTAGCACTGTTTTACCCTGGGATCAGTGTTCCTATTACACAAGTAATTCTAAATATATAAATTTGATAGATACATATATATATATCTATATATATATAGATATATATATAGATATATATAGATATATATATATCCTATAAAACTGGAGTATTCAAAGTATAATTATGATTAGAAAAAAGTAGGGTCATCATTGAAGTGATTGAGGTCTACTGCTATGATGTTGCAGCAGGGGTAGGGGCTGAAGCAAATGTGTTGCCTTGACGGGTAATGTAGTGATTTAAAAAATGAACTGTTATCATTCTGGTAATTGTTGATTAAATTGTATAACTGTGTAGTAGGCTATTAGTTCTTATTCCTCTTAGTTGCAAGTACATCATTTCATTAATCGTTAATTATGCATAACTAGAAGATTTTGATCATAAAATATATCTTTAGGATGTATTTATGTTCTTAAAATCAACTTGTGTTAATATGAATCAGGATTCTGGGCAAACGATCAAACGTGGTGTTGAGGTCATATCTCCGGAAATTCTTTGGACCTCTTGCTAACTTTCTTCATCCCCCCTCCTCCTCTCCTTGACTGCTCCATTCATTCATGATGTTGACTAAACAACAGTGGAGAGGAGGCCAACGTAGTAATCCAGATATAGAGGAGGCCTGATTGGCTCTGGAGGATGGACGCCACCCTTTTGTTCATCAAACGCCGTTGTTATGATACTATGGCCTCACTGTTTCTATTCATTATTATAATTCATAAATATTGATCTTTCTAGTAGATAAATTGTGCGATAGTGGTGAAATATTATCGTCCAACGCGCGCTAAAGTGCACGCCACTTTCCATATGCCAAAATGGCTATACATACAAATGGAATACAGATCCTTATAACACAAGTCTGACTGTATACTGAACCCAAAGGCTCTCGGATGAATGAATACAAGTCACATCTACGTTTCAGCCCACATCTTTTTAAATGCAGATCTGGAGCGTCACGTTACAGCACGATGTACGGAAAGGCATCATAACGGCATAACTATTCATTTATAGATTGATTTATTGCTATATTCCTACTTTTATTTGAGAGTTCACTCAGGAAAAGGACGCACAAAAGCCAACGAGCCTCAGTCCACTTCTGGACATCATGAACACTGGTGCGTAAAACCACTAATGCCAAATTGCATATTTTTATCCAAAACTCACAGTTGATCATATAGCATAGACCTCACGTAGGCAATTTATAAGAATCAGCTTCACACAGGTCTTCATGTTAATATCTGATTGTCCCATGTGTGTAGTGTATTTAAAGATGTGCTGGACCGTGTCCAGCCGGCCCAGTGGAGCTTAGGACACATTATTCACATTATTCAGCAGAATAATGAGGATCACACAAAGTTACCTGGATGCCATTTTCTGGCTACAATTTGTTTAACCTGTTGATCTGTCAACGTTATCCAATCCAGCACCGCCTCAGCATCACACATAAAATACAACAAGAAGGAAAGAAAGAAGAAAAGAAAAAAGAGAAGAGGACCACTTACTTTGTGTCGAGATGAGAGGTTCTGCAATCTCTCCTTCGGGTCGCTAAATTCATTTGTATTCATTTGTCCTGGCAGTCAAAAACCTAATCCGTTCATCACAGCGTGAGTCCTGAGGGGATGGAAGACACCGAGCGGCTGTCCTACACATCGGAGAGGCTTGAGATCAGGTCCCACTGAACACTCATACTGTTGTGTCTAGATCAACTCCACTGGATCAACTCCTGGTCGTTCGGTGGTTTGACACAACGTGGTCCTGAGCGACTGTCTTACGAGCTTTCCCTGTGTTTCATTCATTTATGCCGATCCAGAGGAATCGGATGCGTGAGTCCAAAATGATGTGACGATACTTGGGGATTGGGAAGGTGTGTTACGGAGTCGGGTAGCGCACAACTCATGCCTTTCCTTTTTAAATAGCCCCTTTTCTGTGGGTAAAGCGATGGTACAACGCACCGCAGCGCCAGGTGTCGAGTTACAAACAACCCAGCGGTGGTTCCGAGCAACTACAAGCCTTCTGTAAGGGGGTGGACACACACACACACACACACACACACACACACACACACACACACACACACACACACACACACACACACACACACACACACACACACACACACACACACACACACACACACACACACACACACACACACACACACACACAATCTGCTGCCCAAACTTCCATACTTCCATACTTGTAACAGTTGGTCCAGTAGTTGTTTGACATGGGGAGTGTGTATGGACCACAGTCACCACAGGCTATTTTGCCAAACAAATTCAATGCCCATAAGTGGGGCTTATTTATGTATAATAATTTTGGTGGGCATGATTGCAGGAATTATTGCCTTTAATAGCCTAAAACCTAGAATTAAAGTACTTGATTTGAACAGATTTCTCCCAGCAGAAAGAGCTGTGAGTCTGTTGCTCTGCAGGAACAGGTGAGTGTGTTCCTCCTAGCGTCCATTAGTGTCTAATGATCCCATAACTGATAGTGGGATTACTTGTACCAAGCAATCAGGTATAAAGGAACATTTTTTCTTTGGAAATCTTTGCAAATTGCAGCAGATGTAGAAGTACAAATGTTGCTCTGATGGATATTCAGATCCAAACATTTAGACGAATGCACTGCAGTTTATATTGATGTTGTTAAGGCTTTTTGATTTTGAAGAATCTCCATTTTCTTTTCTTCATAACAAGACACACACACACACACACACACACACACACACACACACACACACACACACACACACACACACACACACACACACACACACACACAGACAAATAATTGTGTGGCAACTGCACTATCATTGTTAACATTGGTTCCTTTAAAAAGCATGCAGCACAGGGACTGGACTCGTAGCATGGGTCATGACCCTATAGAGGCCAAACAAAAAAACATTACACCCTGAAAACTGTGCAGGTGAAAATGATTTTTCTTTGCTTTTTAAATTTGACTTTGTCTTTGTCTCCTGGGGATGAAGTGATACTGTACAGAGAGCTCAATCAGAGAGGGGGAGAAATAGGAAAGTTATGTTGTTGTTTTATTGATGAATAATCTAAAGTCTGAGAGAAGATTAGCACACCAGGGGTTTTCCTTTCTTTTCTTTCATATTTGTTTCAGCCAATCATTGTTGTTGCAGGATGAGTGCAGGAGCGTGGGATTTGCTGTTAACACTAACAGCAAACACAAAGTCGTTTCAAACCCATCCCTTGTAGACTGGCCACTGTAGAACCACCTCTGTTGACGTCTTCTTGTGTGAGCTTCATCCACCAGGTGAGGGCCTCTCTTCAGGAGTGTCTCTGTACAGAAACAGGAGGTTGATTCCTCCTCCTCTACATGTTGGATGTCTGGCCCAGGCTCAGATCCGTTCAGATTCAGTTAAGTATCTTAAGCAACAAAACATGGGTAGAAATATAGCATAAATCAAATCTTTACCCAAACAGATCGAATTCAAATAACTTGATGCCAATTTGGCATGAAGCCAATCCATGAATACTTCACCATAATGAAAATAGTTATGTTTGAAGGTAACATTTAATGATACAATAACAAGAGTAATCTTTTCCTCAGCCCTTCCTCACATGAATGAATGAATACACAATATTTACATTCAGCGGGCAAACCAACAAACCCTCTTCAGCCTTCAGCAGTCTGTCAGCATCACGGTGAGCACCACAGAGAACCAGGGAACTCACAGTGAGCACCACAGAGAACCAGGGAACTCACAGTGAGCACCACAGAGAACCAGGGAACTCACAGTGAGCACCACAGAGAACCAGGGAACTCACAGTGAGCACCACAGAGAACCAGGGAACTCACGGTGAGCACCACAGAGAACCAGGGAACTCACGGTGAGCACCACAGAGAACCAGGGAACTCACAGTGAGCACCACAGAGAACCAGGGAACTCACAGTGAGAACCACAGAGGGGCAGAACCCAGAGGACTACAGCCTGAGTCACACAGGAGGCAGGAAGGAGGATGAGGAGCTATTGCCCCATCACACGGTGTGATGGGTGATGGGGGGTACATGAATCACCTTCCTCCAGGGTGGGGCTCTGTGCGTGTGTCCCATTGACCTCTCGACCTCAGGGCTGCCTCAGGGCGTTGGTTGAAGCAGGACCCCACCCCCTGCCCCTCCCAGGGGTGGTGCTAATGGGACGCGAGCCATTAACGTCCTCTTTACAGTCATTTCACACACACTCCTGTCCCCCTGTCCTTTCAACGCTGAGCGCCACCCAAAAAAACCCTCCTCCCAGTCAACTGACCAATAATCCTCAGCATCTCTCCCCCTTCTCGCTCTCCCAAATTACAAACTCTGCACTCTGCTCCTCGCTCACACTGCCACCCCCTTAAAGCTGCTTAATTATGGTCATTGGCACCAGGTCTGAAAGCTCCCTTTATCCCGCCCAGCGCTCCCGAAATAGGCCCCGCCACGGCACAGAGGCAGCCCAGATCAAACGCTCCCCCAGAGGGAAGGGGTCATTACTGGAGAGCACGGGCGGACGCGGCCCGCGGGGGCCACGCCTAGAGCCCAAATTGCAGACCGGTTCCCTGAACGAGGACACAGGACAGCTCTTTGATGCTCACACACATAACCCAGCATGAGCTGCTGAGGTGATCCATGTTTACTGCGCTGTGCTGAGTAACGTAAGCAGGCTCCACGCACCGTGGTGGACACACACACACACACGCAGCGACAAACAAGCATGTGGGGTGACAAATAAACACATCCGGTTATTATGAATGAATGAATACATGTATTTATTGAATGGCATGAACCTGTGTTGTGTTTAATAAGGGCTGTGTACTGCAGTGAATAAAGGTGTGGTGGAGTGTGTTTCCAGTGTGGCTGGTGTTGAATAAGACAGTGCTGCGTCTGAGCTGCAGTCCACACAAGTGAACTGTTCATGCAAGGAATGTTATTCTTTCACAAAGTGTGTGTGAGTGTGTGGTGTGCGTGTGTGTGTGTGTGTGTGTGTGTGTGTGTGTGTGTGTGTGTGTGTGTACATGTGTGTGTGTGTGTGTGCGTGTGTGTGTGTGTGTGTGTGCGTGTGCGTGTGTGTGTGTGTGTGTGTGCGTGTGTGTGTGTGAGTGAGAATGTTTGGGGTTTGTGTGAGTGTGCGTGTGTGTGTGTGAGTGCATGGTTGTGTGTGTGTGCTTGTATGTGTCATGCATGTACGTGCATGTGTGTGTGAGTGAGTGAGTGAGTGAGTGAGTGAGTGAGTGAGTGAGTGAGTGAGTGTGTGTGTGTGTGTGTTTTGTGTGTGTGTATACATGTTTGTGTGTTGTATCTCACAATACAGTCCCTGCAGTCCCATGTATTTCACTCCTGACCATCAGTTGTTTTTGTTCCTGGTGTGTGTGCCTTCCTGTACAGGTTTGGCTTGGTGATGGACGCCTCACACAGACCTCTGTTGTAGTGCCTCCTCCACTCCCTTACCTGTATGGGCTGTTGTCCCTGCCCTACTTATGGTTCTCTCTCACTGTCCCACTGAGGGACATCTCTCTCTATTAAACTCATGCGTCCACCACCTTCCCTCCGTATTTTTTTATGTTCCCAAACTGTCCCCACCCCTCTGCTATACCCAGCACTGCGCCTCTCCACCCCATCCCTCTCCCTCGCTCTCTCTCTAGCATCCATCCGTTTTCTTTCTTATAATCATCCCCTTTCTCTGGCCCTCTGTCATTCCTCCACCACAAGCATGTTTGGTGCTGGCGATTGAGAGCAGCCAGCCACTGTAAGTGCAGTGCCGTGGCCATAATGAGCATGTAGGGTTTTTATAATAACACCAGAATAACCTGCTGGGGGAGGCATGTGCTTTTAGTGCAGGTCTGTCAGATCTGTCTATTCTTGATCAGCTCTGTCAACAGTACAAATAGTACACTGCTGCTCCTACTTCCTAGACCTCATCAACTCATTTTTTAGGATATATATTTTCAGTTTTGGTTAATATTATGTATTTTTGTATATGTGTTTTATTGAATGATCATCGAGTATACATGCTGCTGAAGGCTTAATAAATAAGCACACCTAAAAATAAAGATATCCCCTCGCACACAAAAACACGAATCCCAGAGTACAGTACTGTCCACATTCCCACGATGGCTCCGGGAGAGGACTTCATTATGATGGCAGAATACAGACTACACTAACATTTGGCTTGGTCATTATGATGTTTTATCCACTCTCCCCCTCACACCAGACAGCGTATGTCTGTCCACTAACCTACAAACATCACCATCCCTCTGTCCAAAACTAAATAAAATACATTTAACGACTCAATTGTTGTATTTTTTATCAATCACTTAAATATTTATAGCTAAGAATATGAAAAAGAAATACTGCAAAAAATAGAAATACTGAAAAAGCTGTCACAGAGTCCATGGTTTGCTATACCAGGGATCAACAGAAGTGTAAATGGTCTAATATAACCTAGCCTCTGGTTTAGCTGTTGTCACAATCAGAGGTTAGGTCAAATATTGAACCACTCAGCTTTAAAAGGATGGTACTGCAACACAAGCAGGCACACACACACACACATACAAAAAATTAAAAGAAATATGCAATTGCTTTTTATGATTGACAATGGACATTTAAAGGTGTAGTGTGTACAATTGTGTGGCAACTAGAACTTGTCAGAAATATGTAGTATGAGTATGATGCAATGAGAACAATAACGATTGTGTTTTTGTGACCATAGAATGAGCCCTTGATTCCTCATAGGGGCGGGTCCTCTTCCGAGGTGGCAGCCATGTTGCTCCGCTTCAAGAGCAGCCCAGAACAGACTCTAGAGCACCTCCACCTTTTCAACACCAAGGACCGGTTTGATTCCAAACGTGAACGTGAACGTGAACTTGAACAAGTGAAGAATGAACAACTATGAACATGAATTTATTGAACTAAACTTGAAGCTACATCTATCAAGTGTAAACATGCACAACACAATATGTCAGTACATGTTTCCCTGCAACAAAAAGGTTCCATATGGGGGTGATGGAAGACACTCTTGTGTTTGAAATGTCAAATCGATTGCGCAATTTTGTTTTAGTTGCAGTCATGACCGAAAACCCCGCCTCACATAGGTATGTGGTTGGAAATGGTAGCAACGTTTTCAGCGCTTTTACAGCTATCTCGGGATATTCCGCTTTGGTTTTAATCCAAAAACCCAGTAGAGAGGTTTGCTCAAACTTTTAAGGCCACCATCATTTGCTATTTTGACCAATTGATCTTCCTCCTGCACTGACAAGTGATTCAGGAAATTGAGAAATGGGTTGCGGATCCACTCATTCATTCACCGTGGATCTTTGGAGGATGGGAAGTAATGTTCAAATTCATTTGAAAGCGTAACAAGGTGATCGCGGACCAGCTGTGAGAAAAGGGGCCCTGCCTCAGTCCCACAAATGTTTGGAACATATCAAATACTCCCCTGTCCACTCGTCATCCCCACAAATCAAGCTTGGCTTTAAAAGCAGCTAGCCTACTTTATCTGCCAGTTTAAAGACAGTCGTCTTATCAAGTGAAGTGAGCGGAAGCCAATACGTAGTGTTGAGGGCAGGACAGACACAGTCATGGCTAAGAAAAAAAGTTAAAACCTTGCCAAATATGCAGTGGCGGATTTAGCAAATTGGGGGCCCAAGGCGAAGATATGTATAGGGCCCACCTCATCCGATCTTTAAAAGAGAACGGAGAAAAAAAATGTACCGACTGAATGGTAGAAAGGTAAAGCTAATCCATGTGAAAGTAAAGGTTGGAGATGAGAAAGAAAATCCCCTTTAAACCCTGCATACACTTCTTTACTCCAAAATGAAGATGGAAATCAGAGAACACACAAAGTGTAGCAGTACACAAACTAATAGTCACGATGGAACCCAACAGAGAATAAGGTTTCAGATAACACCTGTCTTTGCCAAAATGCCAGCACTGTTTATTCTTTTTTTTTTTAAGATCAAATCAATATCAGTATAACAGCAAGACAAGTAGTTAGGGTAAACCCCCACAAACAGTCATATAGGCCTACTTTGCAAAACATCACAAACAGCCAAACACTATATTGCCAAATATTGCCAAGAGGAATAATTGACTTTGTATGTGTGAGGTTGCAATTGGCATTGCACTTGAGATTGAACATTTCAAACAAACCTATATATATATAAAAGATAAAGAAACAAACCTATATATATATATATATATATATATATATATATAAAAGATAAAGATAAAGAAAAGATAGATTGACCACACTTCTGACACAGAGTCCTACTTATTGACGTCTTCTCACAGGTCTTCACCTAGCGCCACTTCACAGCTAGCTGCTGCTGCTATAGAGGCATGTTCAACGCTTTGGACATTGTTGTTCCTGTCTGTATCCCCAACAATAGCCGTTAAAAAATTGTGTCATCTTTGGCAGCGTTGCCAAATACTTATCAGCGTCTTTTCACGTTTTTCTTTTATTTGAGCCGCTTGGGTAACTTTATTTCCTAACCCTTTATTTTATTTTTTTCATGTTTAGACTCCTCTTGCTTCGTCTGTTTATGTACTTAAAAAAAAACATTTTTTGAGGTTGGTTGGGGGCCCCCTTACAGGTTGGGGCCCTAAGGCAATCGCCTACTCCGCCTTAATGGTAGGTCCGCCATTGTAAATATGCAAACATGCTATGTGCAATCTAACAACTGTATATAGACTTATGGCATGCAAAAACATCCTACGTATTTGGACGTGTAACAGGTCCTTGGTACAGCTTGGCAAAAGGCGGTTTAAATCACACTAAATCATAACAGCGTGACAGTAAATAATATCATAGCAGTAGCACGTAATGCGTCTTGGTTGCTGCTAGCGATTGTCCATACAAAAGCTCTTGCTCACGCTGGCCTCCCTCCTACTGCAAGACAAAAGCAGGCACATAAATACACAATCCCTGGCAGGTCTGATTGCACGCAGGTGCCGGCAATCAGACCCATCAATCAACCCGGCAGACCCGGTGCTCCACCCCTGACTCCCCAGCCCCACCCGCAGGCCAAACGCCATACGTCCCCCCACAAGAGGATTCATTCGGTTGGTTGCAATCTGCAACCTCGCCACTATAGGACACAACCTTTTACACACTTGACCTTAAAACGTGTGATGAAATGTGTCTCTTTCCGCATCCACTGAAAGACAACTGAATATCATAGGAGGAACGTTCACGTCATTGGCATTGAACATGTATATGCACCCACATACCTGGATGTGCTTTATACGCAACCGGTCAAAAGTTTGGGGTCACTTAGAAATGTCCTTATTTTTTTTAATGAAGATAACATTACATTTATCATACAGTTAGACAGTTAGACAAATCCAGTCTAGACATTGTTAAAGTGGTAAATGACTATTCTAGCAAACGGCTGATTTTTAATGGAATATCTACATAGGCGAACAGAGAACCATCTCCTGTGTTCAACTTCTAATGGTACATTGTTTAGTTTATTGTGCTCAAAGGCTAATTGATGATTAGAAAACCCTTGTGCAATTATGTTAGCACAGCTAAAAACTGTTGAATAAAAAAGTGTGTTTTCATGGAAAACATGAAATTGTCTGGGTGACCCCAAACTTTTGAACAGTAAAGTAAATGCTAGACACACATGCACACATGTGTGCTTGTTCCACTGTACTGTAAAACCACGTCCCAGTGGCTGTGCTGGAGAAGGGCTCAGCTGGTTCTGATAAGGCAGTACTATCTCCCTGATTGTGGCCACACTGACTGCAAGAAATTGGAGGATTTCCCAACAAACAGGAGCCCTGGTGCAGCCCCCCAGGCTGGTCCCCACTTATCAACAAACGGGAGCCCCGGTGCAGCCCCCCAGGCTGGTCCCCACTTATCAACAAACGGGAGCCCCAGTGCAGCCCCCCAGGCTGGTCCCCACTTATCAACAAACGGGAGCCCCGGTGCAGCCCCCCAGGCTGGTCCCCACTTATCAACAAACAGGAGCCCCGGTGCAGCCCCCCAGGCTGGTCCCCACTTATCAACAAACAGGAGCTCTGGTGCAGCCCCCCAGGCTGGTCCCCACTTATCAACAAACAGGAGCCCCGGTGCAGCCCCCCAGGCTGGTCCCCACTTATCACATCACTTTTGGTCACCCCAGGGGTACAGTAGCCTTCACAATTAGTTATTAGTTCAGATCACACCGTAGAGACGTTCCCAAAAAAGGTAATAATTTCATCAAATGAAAGATGGAGTCAGAATATCAAACAGACATACAGCCTCCCGTTCTTGAAACACAACATATATTGGTTGGATTGGTTCTGGTTAATAAAGGACTGAATATGCCGTGTTTATAAAATAGCTTATCAATACCTAATAATAATTAGAAACAGATTGATTTCGAAGTGCAGACCATCTAAACGTTATATCACTTATCTCTTCTCGTTGGCTCTATCCGTCATTATGTTTAGAATAAATTATCGTCCTGCAAAACAAGGTGGTGTCCTTCCCCTCACACTCCATGGTTCCCAGGGTCTGATGATGAGGGGGAGATTCTTGTATGCGTCACGTTCGATCAGTCTAAGATGTCACTGTTCTACAGAAGCTATTAGTCAAGGCTGGTGCTTTTCCTCTGCCTCATCTCTCTGATGCTAACCCCATGAGAACAACAGTCATTGAACTGGCTGTTGATCTTCTAAACCCCGCTGCACTGAGGTCCAGTCCAGAGCTTCTCCTTACTGCTGACCCTCTGCCTCCCAACGTCCGTATGGAGACCAGCCCGTTGGAAGAGAAGCCTTATCCTTCCTCTAGATAAAGCCTGTAGGGCTATATCATAAATGTTTCATTTCCCCTGGCGAGCAATAGGAATGCATATGTCATATTACAGAAAAGTAAAAGAATGCTTGTCAATCTGTACATTTGTCTGTCTATCTTCCAGTAACAGTTCCAGTAAGGAGCCTCTCATTAAGGGGTCTTATTTCAAAATAATGAGTCAGCTTTATATTGGACTAAACTAATACATTACATGCACATTTAGAACCAGTTTATACCAGCTAGCTAATGGGGCAGACGCTCCAGTTAAGGTTGTAATGGCCGGCGTCGTGCACTGGGATCAGCATCTTCTCCAGGCTGCTCCAGAAGGTTCCACTGTTCCATCAATGGTCCGGAGCGATGGATTGGGTAATGTGCTGGATGTCTCTGACAGGTCAGCTATGGTAGTTTGTCTCACTGGCAAACAATGATGACATGGGAAACACAGTCTCTGCTGCGTCCATGGGCTTGCCCCCGTCTGAAGGCAGGGAGAGCAGCTCATCCCTTCTCCCCTCCGTCTGTGATGGTGTGAGCCCTCCTGACAAATGTGGAATGTTTTTTCCAGAGCTACAATAGCCTCTATAATGTTCTGTATATCCCACCTCTTTAACCAGCGGGGCTGCACCTTTGGTCTACAGCCCTTTAAAGACTATCCCCAGCCCAGTCCTGGGTTATACTGATGGGTTCCTTGGCCCATGTTGTTGTTGTTCATCCATCCACACGCTCGTGGGTGGATGGGAGGATGGTTGATGTGGGGTGTAGTCATAGGTAACATAATCTTGCCAACAAACAAGTTTGTTGTTTCCTAAACAATATAATGATATAATACACGCCCCTTGTTTTCAATCCAAATAATCGTATAATCCACATGAGGGCATACATTTCATAGCATGGGCCCGGTGGTAAGCCATCACCTGCCAGGGTGAATGTCTAACGACACACTCCCACCACAAGCAACCATTGATAAACTGCAATGTTTGGCCAATGGTCTCTAGTTAATAATCAGATGCAAGCAGTGCAGCAGTTCAGTTCAGTAACTATCAACAGAACAGGCTGGGCCAGCCCTTAGCCACTAGGGATCAAAAGCAAGATGAGTTTGAGGCCCAGTCTAGCATTGGTTAGAGAGAAATGTGTTCAAAGTATCAGCTAACATAACCCTGATTACTTTTATTTTTAAGCTCAACATGATTATTGCTATTGGTAGTGGGCTATAGTAGTATTCACATGTTTAGAAATGTCCCTAATCGTGTGTCCACTAGGTGACTCCAAAGCTGCAGTATTGTAGGTCTATTTTATATAAATTTCATAGAAATACTATAGTATGAGCATGAGGTCATAATTACAATCTAAGTACACAGACAAAAGTGATTTGTGTCATTTCTTCTGGAAGGGCCTCATCCCAGCATGGCCCATGCTCATGGAGCGTGGCCAGAGTGCATGTGCCCTTGGTGGATCGATCCTCTTAGCATCTACGAACAGGCAAGTTGTGTAGCTGTTCACATGTAGGGGAGCAGGATTTCAGTATAGCCTAATGTGTGTGTTCTCAGCTGCACACTCAGGCGCAAGACCAGTCATCTCACCAGGATCGTTCTGTCTCTATTGCTAACTATTGCTAACTGACACACGCTGAACATTAACCAACTAGTTAGCTCACTGAGTGAGCCACATATTTACCTCAATTTATCTTAATATTATTGCATATATATTATTATATTAATTATCAACTGCATCTAGCAATGAAGAACAACTTAACAACTAAAACTAATTCCCCATGGATTAATACAACTTTCTGAATCAAAGAGCTTTTAGAACTCACGTTAAGCGCCAGCAGCCAGTGCAGATCTCTGGCTACGTCGAATCAATTTTTGTCAGGTTTTCAGCTTCCCTCAACATGGGGTGACCCTCAAGAAAACAATAATGGGGTTAAAAATCGCTTTCTTTAACAAACCACATTTGCACTGATGACATTCCCTGGATCACATTTTGGAAATATGAATTGACATTCAACATACCGTCCTGCTATATTTTCAGGAACATCATAATTGCCGAGGCGATGGCTACAGTAAACAGTTCTAGCCTGGCATCCAATTAACTATCCTGGGGTGGCTGGTTCAACCCCTTCCGAGGGCATTTTAGGAATGCCGCTAAACAGCACAATTAGCATTCTATATAGCAGTCTTTTTTTTTAGCAGTCTATATAGAGAAGACGCCATGAGGCCAACCCGTTTGGTTAATCCATCCTTAAAATATTCAAATAGAAGGAGCGTACATGCCACAAATCAAGAATAAAAAACGTAATTCCACAGCTGGGCATAGCCTACCACCCAGCTAATTACAAAATGGCAGGTTGGATGAATATGAAAAACTTTACGGTCTACCATAATTGTATCCTGAACGTATGAAAAGAGAGAGAGGGACTTGGATTCCCATATAGGGCTATTCTATGGGCACATATACGTAGAAACAATTGATAATTTCTCAAACTGTTAATTTTAGTCATGAAAAAGTTGTGATCCATTGAAAGCGTTTTAGCTAAAACGTTTTTTGGGGGATACAATTAGCATTCGATTTTTTAAAACTTTTAAGCATAATTTTTTGTTTGTTTTATCCCGGCATAGTGCAGCTATAATGAGGCCCATCCTGTAAGAAGGACCCCAACATGCTCTTCTGCTCTCTTTCCCAGCCCCAGACCTTCCCCACAGGACTAGAAGTGTTCTGTACAGCCAAGGCACCAGCATCATTTCCTCCACACAGCCAAAATAAATACTAGTCACGATAATATTTAGACCCGGTGTTTATACCTGCAGTGTATTTGGCCTTGTAAGACATGTATTCCACACTGCTTCTGCTGCTCAACCATTGTATGTGGCTTTGGCAGAGGGATAAGGGCTACACATTTCCATCAGACAGCATACTTATTTTCTCCCAGACAAATAAGCACCTTGCTCCTTTTTCTGGGATCCTTAGGACGTCTGTAGTCTGAGGAACGCTGCATGCTTGGTAGTTTACTGCTTGCCTTGTCACCTTACTGTTCTGACTGAAGAAACAGGATTTGATGATACATTTCACAAATAATCTGGGATATGCTCTGGGGATATAGTTAGGTTTTTTTTAATTACACATTTGACTTAAATATGTTTTTTCTATGTTGTCAATGGTAACCAGATTTCATGTCATGATTTCATGTTATCATGTTGCAGAAATCTATTTAAATCTCACTGCAGCATTCACTGTGAGAGCACTAGGTTAACTACCATGTTTTTAAGTACATCACACCAGTAAATGTTAAATGGGACAGGCCAGTACAGTGTCAAGTCCAGTGGCACCTGAAGACCCTAGAGTGAGGAGGAAATCCACCAGCCCTTCTCCAGGTAAACATCTCTCCCTCCCTCCAAGGGTCAACTTGCCCTTACATCACAGAGGCTGAATTCATGGATAATCTCCTGAGGTAAAGACACTTGCTCCCATTGAGTGTCCCTCAGATAATTGATGGGTTTTTCTATTAATTTAGTATTACTTTTACAGGTTAATATATTGTAGCTACTAACCAAATGATACTCTTGACAATACCACATGGGGCTTTAGCTGGAGTGGACTCAAAAAATATATACAAGCCAATAATCCTCAAAGTTATTGGAAACCGCTTGTCTCCAAAGTTAAAAGACACCAAAATGACAAGCTATATTTCCCCTTTAAGCATATATATTAATTAGGTCTATATATTTATATACATGTTCCCTGGCCGCCCCCAGCTGGGAGCAGTCCACCACCGTCATTTCCCAACATGGATCCAGTCCTGTGTTGCTGCCTTGTCCCCTACAGGCCATCCCAGCATAAACCACCGCACTTGTCCCAGTAAACCAAACCTTAATGACAGGCTTGTCTAAAGCCACTGCTCTGTAAAAATGCCCTCAGGGTATTCTATGTTTAGTGTCTATTTCATATTCCTACTGTTCTGTGAGTACATCTGTGTTTCGCTTTACTAAAGTTTTTGGGTTGGATTTACATTTCTGGTTAAACTAGGAAATCATTTATTTGTCGGTTTCTCAACGTTTCCAGCTTGTATAATATAGGGTAAGATAGAAGAAGAGTTTGAGTTATTGGCAGGGCGGAATACAAGCCCCATCTGAATTCACACTCCAACTTCCATCTTTATTTTTATTTTTTTCGTGCTCTAGCTTCTCAGGCCCTATTTTGAATGGGCCCTTTCTACAAAACTCATTAATATCATCGTACAGTCACACCTATATTCGCTCTGCTCAGCTTCCTGCAGACGTCCAAACAGGTCGGCCAAAGAGACGCTTGAGTATTCCTGGTGTGTTTGCCTCCTGGTGGAAACAGCAGGCCTTTGTGGATGAGGGGGGCTCGCCCCATGAAGGGGCACACACTGACGGCCTGAGAGACCTGGTTCACACACAAATGTCCATCAAAAGGCTTCATTTAACCCCAGATGAAAGGTGAGGCTTTTAAAGTCCTTCCTGTTAGCCTAGGCCTGGCCTCTTGACATTCTCATCTGTTTTCATTCCGATGAATAGGGCCGGAGCGTGGTGACCCCCGACCTCTGCACTGACAAGAGCACAAGGGGAGTTTACATCTTCACACAATCAGCTGTTTGTTCCACTGATTTGTGTCTTTAACTATTTGTTTAATTTGTTTGTTTATTCATCTTTGTTCTTTTATAGCTCGCTGTGCCTATATCTATAGTCTATAGTTTGTTTGTTGATATCCTTATTATTTTTGAATGGACTTTGTTTGTTTCTCAAATGGTCTTATTAAATGGTTATTACCATACACTGTCCATCCTGCTATGTTATTCTGGGTAATATACAGGTCCACACAGTAGGCCTGTGTCACACAATAGTTTTTACTGGCTTAACTTTGTAGGTGTGTAATGATACACGTATTTGTCCTGAACCGTCACGGTACAGGACTGGCTGGTTACAGAGCTACGTAAACGTGACGTACATACACATACATTCTGCTGGTCTACGGCCATTCTCCGTTGTTGAGAAACAAGCAAACAAGCAGTTTTTTCATTTTTTTCCCCTTAACTATGAACCGTACTGCCCTGTACCGTACCGTGACTTCAGAACCGAGGTACGTACCGAACCGTGACTTTTGTGTACCGTTACACCCCTACAACTTTAACTTTGAAACATAGTAGCAGTCGAGAACAAGGCCGCCGTACTTTCTGTTTACAGACAGTTGTCTTGGGTATGTGTAGCTTTACCTTCAAAATAACTTAAGTAATCATAGGATATAAAAGAAAAGGGCAAACCAATTCCCTCTCCCACTGTCTCTTGAGGTCTGGGTCAGGCTGGCAGGCTTTTCCCTCTCTCTTACATATTCTATGACTCGATGACTCGAATAAGCAGATGCATACATATCCTACACACCCAAGAGTGTAGGACTGTCTACCTAGACGGGGGTGGAGCTCTTCCTTGTGTTAAGTACTGTATTCATAGAAGCCACAGACGGGGAAGGAATGCTGGTGTGGGAGCGCTTGGCACATCCACACTGGATGCATGCAGATAAACAGTAAATAAACACGCCTTCAAAGAGGACGCAGCGCCACACTTCACATCGTACCATATGTGACAGTGTGTGTGAGTGTGTCCACCGAGTGACTGAGTGTTTCACATTCTCTTAAGTTTATAACATTACAAATATTGGTTGAGACCACAGGTATTTTCTTCAAATTCTCTGACTTTCGGAGGGAATCCAGAGCAAGGCAAAGGAGCTCATGTTAAAGGTGCTTTCACACCTTCTGCACAACTAGAGACACCATTCTGAACATGTTTTTTTTCTCCTCATAAAACCAGAAATCCTTAAAGGGGCCATATTATGAACACTTTTCCTGGGATTTGGGGTTTTGTTTTGGGTCTCTGGTGCTGCCACACGCACACAAACTCTGGTGCTGCTACACGCATACACGTCCGTACATGCTTTTTTGAGTGAGATATGCATTTCTGAAAGTACCCCGCCTACAGTTACCAAACGAGCGAGTCAGTTTCGGCACCTCCTCCTATGTAGGAGGGTGCACATTTGAATATTACCACCCATTTCCCCATCCCCCTCCAATCAGAGCATAGATAAGATTTTGTGGACCAGCGGAGATGTTCGCGTATTTCAGATGTAAGGAGATTCCATACAAAAATAGATGTCTAATTTGTCAGTTTTCCATTTGACTGCCTGGCAGGCAGTCCGGCGGACACAATCCCTTTCCTCCATGTCACGGTTCAATCTGGACTTCAGGAAGTCAAAGCTGGCAAAAACAGCAACAATCACTTCTCCTGCATGCTGAGGTTCACTCTGACAGCTCATTGGTCAATGGGCAGCAGCTCATTTGCATCAAAGCTACAGACACCAGAAACAGCTCATTCTGAAGGGACTGAAACAGAGGGGAATAGCTGGTGTCAACAAAACCAAACACATATCTGCAGGTAGAGACAGAGGCCTCCTTTCCTCCTTTACCTCCCTCATACTCACAGTCCGTACAATATCTCCAATGACACAATGTTTCCACCATCTCTACCAACCTGTCTGAAATAAATCGAATCTTCCATCCAAGTGATCATCATCGTGATCTAAAGCAAAGTGATCTAATGGTTAAGGTTTTGGATTCCCACCTAAAAGGTTCTTGGTTTAAATCCCAAGGTCTGTAGTCCAACTATCCTTGAGCAAGACGCCTAACCCCTACGGGCTCCTTTATAAGATAGAGTGTGTATTTCCCGAAGGCCTACAGGTTTTAAGTAGAGCTTATAAACCAACATGGTCACAACCAACAAAAAAGGAATGGTTCTCCAAACACAGTGTGGACCGTAACCAGACCAGCGCAGGCAACCAGCGCCGGCAGCCTCTGGTGTACTGCGCTGACGCACGCAGCCTGCGTCTCCTGGGGGGCGACGCTCTCTGTGGCTTTAATACACACCAAAACAAGTGGACAGGAAGTGAGTCAGAGAGTATGTAGAAATTAAAGGATTTACTATACTTTAACCCCCTAAACGTTTTTTACTATGACTAATGGATCTGAATTTTTACTGGTGAAATAATTGAAACACCCAGAGCTTCTCATTTGACTCAATTGAACGAAAATGTGTCAAACTTACAGCAGGAAGCTTTGCTGCTTTGCACAGCAAGGAAAAGAAGAAACCAAAAAGGAAAAGAAGAAACCAAACTCAAAACACGGTCCTATACATCCATGGGTCATGCGTAAAATTACTCAATGGCCTCCGTTACCCTTGACCTGGGATATATAAACATGGGCTAGGCAAAAGGAAAGGAAAACGGGCCACAGGTAAATGGAATACTTAAATGGACCTGTGGAGTAGAGGGCATGCCAAAGATGAGGATTGATAAGGCAGAAACTCCACAGAGGCCTTTGAAGGGATGCTGGATTGTGCTTAATGCCTAATGGTTAAAGCTAAGGATTTACAGTAACAAATGAATACCTATTTGACTCATTTATTCATTTACTTTACAACGTAAATGAGATGAGTCTAGACGTTTGGACAACACATATCCTCCCCGACATTCCCCACATAGCAGATGACGAAGGACAAGGCCCGACCTTCACATCCTGGAAGGCTTCTGGACACAGTCTTCCCACCACAGCAGTGAAGTATGTGTGTTTGTATTTATGTGTTTGTCTGTCTGTCATCTGTTAAACCGTAGTTCTCTTCATGCCAGGTTCATTCTGTATCTCTGTGCACCAGAACTTGCCTGAGACTCTCAGGCACAACTAAAGAATTGATGAGCTCCTTTCAAGGTTGCAAGAGCAATAACAAAAACAGCTCAAGAGGAAGGATAGTTAACCAGATAAAAGCGACATGCATGGATCACTGCCACCTTATCCAAAACAAACAACAAAGTGGTTCCACGCGAAGATTTGAGCAGCTCAGCATAGCACATCAGAATAGCCATCGCAGTCTGCTGAGTCAGCCCATTTCTTCGTTTAGTTATGGGAGTCTGAGTCTGGTAATTTGAGGTTTTGAGTAGTTAACTTTTGAAAAAAGCAACAACACGACTATATGTAAAACCCGAGAATAACGCAATCCTTCACCAGATGGCATTCATTTGATATACCCACAGGGCAACGTGTTATTCCAAGATAAAAAAAGAAGCAATTTCATAAATAAGTCTCTCAAGAATGGAAAACAAAGGTAGCAATGAAACAAATATCCCTGCCCAACGATAGGTTTAAGAATCTCCACCTACCAGGCAACGTCTAACCAATCGGGCTAAAGCATGCACTGGTTGACATTGTACCAAACCCTCTGCTCAGTTTAGATGGAGATCCCAATCCCATTCTGAGGATCACCTCAAGGGGTGCCTTGGAACGAAACACATAAAAAAGACTGATGTACCGAGGCCATCTCCCCGAAACCTAGTTGACAAGTGAATAGACTCAATAGGCTCAAGATCGCTACTGCATGAAGAAACATCTATCATATAAACAATATAAGGAGCAAAAACTTTTTTTTGTAAAGTTAATAATTACTAATTAGCCTACTAACATTCTGAAATTTGTAGGAGAGCTAAATTTCTTAAGGAACCTAGACAGTCAGTAGTAGTAGCCAGTAGTCAGTAGTAGCCAGATGCCATCAAAGCTAACATCACAAGGTTAGATGACATCAACTTATTTGTGCTAATACGTGCCTTGGGTTGCCAGTTGCACTTCTGATTATGGGCGATTATTTTGTGATTAAAGGCCACACCCCAGGGGTGTGGCTAGCTCTCTTTGGACTTTGCAGGCATGCGCTCTATGTGGAGCTGTTCCCTATTTGTTTGTTTTGTCATGTGCAACCTGCCACGTGTGTCGGCCCCCCCTCCTCCCTGGGAAGGGGACTAGGTAACCTGGGTAACCCTTTATACAGCTCACGTAGATCACCTTGTCTAGAGACACTTGGTTAGCTGGGTACCCTACTCTCATGTAGATCACCTTGTCTAGAGACACTTGGTTAGCTGGGTACCCTACTCTCATGTAGATCACCTTGTCTAGAGACACTTGGTTAGCTGGGTACCCTACTCTCATGTAGATCACCTTGTCTAGAGACACTTGCTAAGCGCCGGATGCCACCCATGTATGTTTTGTTTCACGATTGCTAGCTAGGCTAGTCAGGGTGTTGGTTATTTTCTTCATGAGGAGCTCAGCTCTTTAGAAGTAGCTTTAAGTAGTTTTAAGTAGTTTTAAGTTGCTTTCCTTTGGCTCCATCATCAGTCCCTTTACCATTCCCTTTGTGTTTCCACTCAATAGACAATACTTTATCTACTTTTCCGTTGTGTCTCTTCAATGTTTTCAACCTATGGTTGATATGTTAGTTCCTTTGCCCATTTAGACCATTTAAAGGATCCTAACATGTGCAAAGGTGTACATGAGATACACTAAGGTGTTTGTTTCACTTTTGTGTTAGAATTGAAGCCCTGTTTTTCCAACAGCATCAGGCAAACCTTGATTCACCCTGCCCAGCGACTGGCTGTGTGCAGATGTCTTCGTCGCCATGCGATCGAATTAGACAAAGTAGAGGGGAGTGACACCACAGGGCAGAACCATCGCAACATGCAGCCCTTTAATAAACCTGTGATCTGATACGCTTCTTGAGGAGAAAAGGCCTCCACCCAAAAGCACCCATCCCTATACAGCAGACCTTTGAAGAGGCACCCCTCAATAAGGACTACGGGAGGGGAACCTGTCTTTTAGGTACAAAGAGTGCGAGACAGAAAAGTGCAAAGACAAAAAAGAGCCCATAATAACGAAGGAGCCATCAACACAAACGTTGGTACCAATCATAAGAAGCACCGGGCATTGGGTTCCTCCGGGCGCCGGGGGTGCTGTGAGAGGGACAGCAGTGTTTCATGTGCAGCCCTGTTCCACCCTCACATCTAAATAGGTATCATTTAACTGGAGGAACGGGGATGGTGACGCGTTGGGCCCATGTTCAGCGCTCTCTTCTTCATGTTTTCATAGGCGACAGGTTGGGATAATGATAGATCTGGGTCTCAATGACTGAACCAATGCGTGTGGTTGGCTCTCGGCCCCATCGTGTGCGTGTGTATGTTTCTTCACTTCTATGAGGCACCTGAGTATCGTAAAATGCTTTTCTGGGAATCATTTAATAGGTTGGCACTTATGAATAAAACTAACCATTTGTTTCCATGCAATACGTTATTTTAAAGTCAGTGTAAGAGTGAGACCATCAAATATCCATGTCATGATTCTGAAAATCAACTTATAAAACTAGAATAGTAAAAAAGAAAAAATACCCCAGTCTTACTTTTGAAGATCTAAAACTAGCCTGCCATGGTAACCAGAACCTCAAGGCATGGATTATAGGAGTTTGTAAAAACAGAGAGGTCACAGTCACAGACATGACCAGAAAGAGAGAGGGCTTAACGCTAACTGACACATGCGTATGGGGAGGGGCCTGCAGAACCACATTACACACACACTGAGCTGCGTTAAATCTCAACCAGCCAGGAGGCACAGTGGACGTCATCAGGCCTGAACAAACTATATGTGTACTTAAAGGGAACACAAGTACGCATTAAAGTGTACTTCCCTCTGAAATCAATGAAAATGCCATGACAAGCTGGCTTTAATCAGCTTAAGTCAGCTCCATTGATTTTCCACTGAATCTCCCTTCAATCGCTGGTTGATGGAACACTGGACGCCTCTAGTTAGAGCAAACAGTCTGAATACATTGGTTGGTCTCTGGTTTTTTGATGGGCTTGCCGCTACAGAGATGCATCTCTCTGAGTGGAGGCATTCATTAGACCTTTGCGCCACCCACATGAAGTTTACACACACACACACACACACACACACACACACACACACACACACACACACACACACTTCAGCTCACATTGGAAAAGCTGTGTGTGTGTGTGTGTGTGTGTGTGTGTGTGTGTGTGTTTGTGTGTAAGTGTGTAAGTGTGTGTGTGTGTGTGTGTGTGTGTGCGTATGTGTGTGTGTGTGTGTGTGTGTGTATGTGTGTGTGTGTGTGTGTGTGTGTGTGTGTGTGTGTGTGTGTGTGTGTGTGTGTGTGTGTGTGTGTGTGTGTACAAACAGGTGTGGGTGTGTGTGGTTTACAGGGTTACCCTCTTCTGTCTGTGTCTGTTTCCACTTTCTCTTGGAAAATCCCATCTTGACCATTAGATGATTATATATTTGCCCTGATTGTAAACAGATTTCTAACCCAACTCACAGCACAGCAAGGTCGAGTGTGGACAGAAATGTGGCAAAGGTGCATGTAGGGTTGGCTCAGGGTAAAATCTGCTCTCTCAGGTATTCTGGGAACCGAGACACAGCTGAGGCTGGAAACTGTTTTGAACCAAAATGAAGGGATTCAAATCATATTAATATGCATCATATTATCAAGTCCTTTGTGCTATAAATGTCAAAGTTGGACAAGCATCCAGTGTCCGACATTTTATCGTTGTTATTGAAAGTACAGATTCAGTTGTGCTTTGTTCCCTTCAGTTCTAAAACTAGAAGAGTGTTGCCCCATAGCCTCTGCAGACTGTTTATACTGTAAATGCTGCTCTAGCACAGTGTACTCGTATGGGATTTCTGTTCTCCAGCTGTTTCTGTGACCAAATGTCTGGATTCGATCACACGTCTGACATCAGCCTTGACGACAACAAGTACACCACTTATTTTCTAATCTTTGTTTCTATCAAATAGAATGACAACCCATTGCCCCAAGCTGAAGCCACAGGGGCCGGGAGAGAGCCAACTTCCATCTATTTTGTGTATTGTAAAACAAAATGCATCCACTTTGTAATTATTGAGCAACATTTGGATGTTGCCTCAGTCTGGTAAAGAGGTAAACCCATCAAATGAGGAGGTGAGTAGTGAGTTCTTAAGCTATTACTTCTTTAGCCACTAGATGTCCTTCTTGGGTAAGTTAATGAGTGCTGTGATTTGTGACTCCCAGTTAATTGAGGATAATTGAATAGAAGAGAATATTTTCTATTTCAATTTGCATAGTTGCATCTGCAATTTATGAAACTCAAAATGGGTTTTATTTTCTATGGATAATGGTTTATTACACAAACACACACACACACACACACACACACACACACACACACACACACACACACACACACACACACCCCTGACCAGGGTGAGGCAACAACAGACTGCCACTGTCTCTCTTTAACTTTCCTCTGTACACAGATACACACACACACACACACACACACACACACACACACACACACACACACACACACACACACACACACACAGGATCTGGTGAAAACACACCAACACAAAGTACAGTAGGAGAACACTTTAGCACACACACACACACACACACACACACACACACACACACACACACACACACACACACACACACACACAAGCACAGCTTTTCAACTATAAACACTGCATTAGCACCATTAAAAAGTACTTAGACTGCAAACTAATTAACACATTATATTTAATTTCTCCACTAAAATGTAGGTACTATTGTCCTTGCCACACACACATACCCCCCCCCCCCCCACACACACACACACACACACACACACACCACACACCACATCCCTATTGCCCAGCAGTGAGCCCCGGGACAGTGCTTCCCTGGGAGCTGAAGAAGGACAGCTTGTCCAGGTAGGTGAGCACCTTGCACGCCACCAGGCCATAGTAGGTCTTCATGAGGCTGCACCCGCCGTCGGCGGAGCCCAGGTCGGCCCACACCGCCACCAGCTCCTCGCCGTCCATCCCCGCCGAGCAGAACTGGTAGCGGTAGCAGCACTGGTTGTAGCGGATGTGCTTGTCCCCGGAGAAGCGGGCGCTGTGCGAGGGAACCACGCCGGCCTTCTGGGCGCACAGACCCACGAACACGTCAGCGGCCACCGGCGCGCCGATCGTCTCCGACGCCACGTAGGCCTTGCGCACCACGTCCTGGGACAGGACGTACGCCGCCCCGGCGCAGTAGTCGGGCAGGTACCTGTCCGGGTAGAGGGAGGCGGGCAGGTAGCCAGGCTGCGCCGGGTCCCGGTTGGGGGCCTCCTTCTGGATCACCCGGCCCAGGTAGAGGTCCTCGGGGTGCCGGTGCAGCCCCAGCAGGTAGCCCCCGAGGGCCGGCAGGTTGACAAACACAGAGTCCCTGGTGAGCAGCACGAAGCGGGCCCCGGGGCAGAAGGCCACCACCCAGCGCAGGGCCAGCACCATCCTCTCCCTGGGCCCGTGGAGGGAGGAGTCGGCCAGCACGTTGCCCTGCACCACGTCGCCGTGCCGGGCCGACTCCCTCACCACGGCCTCCTGGGCCGCCGAGGTCTGGGTGGCGCCCATGAAGAAGAGGGTTCGCAGGGGGAAGCCTCGGACCAGGGTCTGATTGGCCCAGGAGCGGCGCACCGCGTCCCGCTGGCTGCTGTTGGCTGGCGAGCTGAAGACCAGCACCAGGAGGAAGAGGTCAGTGTGGAGGCAGGCGCGGGGGTTGGGGACGGGGTAGGCCTGGGAGACGTTGTCCAGGGCGGGGTCCATGTCCAGCCTCCGGGCCCTCTCCCTCACGTCGAGGACCAGGGCGTCGGTGTACACCCCGGGGGTGGGCTGGAGCAGGTACTCCTCCACCAGGTCGGCCCCGAACAGGAGGGCGTGGAACAGGAGCACATTGAAGAGCAGGAAGCACCACTGGTGGCCACGCAACCGGCACAGAGAGATCTGGGAGAGAGAGAGAGAGAGAGAGAGAGAGAGAGAGAGAGAGAGAGAGAGAGAGAGAGAGAGAGAGAGGGAGAGACAGAGAGAGGTTTGACCTTTACTGGTTTAAAGGGGTTGAATATCAGATTAATCTGATAAATTATTTTTTCTACTCATTGAATAGTTAGAAATTAGTCCTCCTCATCCTCATCCGCTTATCCGGGGTCGCGAATTTGTATTAATTGTATTAAAAAAAGGAAGTGAAGAGCTTATTAAATTTCCCTTATGAGTTGACCCCAATAAGCTATATACTGTTAACTTATACAGGATTGTTGTCAAAACTCAAACTCATTTCCTATACTTACAAATGTTGAATCTAGTGGAGTACAATTACAAATAGGTTAAATAATGCTGTACTTTTTACCTCTGACATCCACAAGTAAAGACAAACTACAAAATAATAAATGTCAAACATCAACACAAAATCCGTACAATCAATGATATGATCATCTAGAATATACACAAACATACTACCTGCATGGTCGTGACCCAAAGAAGTGAACCATTTAATGACCAAAGGTGCTTTGCTTGTGTCCGCTCTGTAGCAGCGGCTATGGCTCCCTGAGCTGGTAACTCTAGCAGCAGGTAACCCTGCACCTCAGGCTGGGGGCTCTTCTGCTGATCAACAGCGTCTACATACTTAATGCCCTCAGGCTGGACGTACACGTCTACATACTTAATGCCCTCAGGCTGGACGTACACAGCTGCTTGTGTTGTCCTAATAGTTCACAGAATTGTTATCCTAAATAAATTATATTTTTTAGACTGTGTGGTTTCCTGATTTTGATTTCCTCTAATTTGGTTTCCTTGTAAGTTATTTTCATAGGTAATTTAGGTGTGTAGGTCATTTAACACAAGTCACTGCTGCAGCTGGCCTTAAAACAACGTACCAGCAGTTGATTGAAACATGGTTCCTACATGGTTCCTTCATGGTTCCTTCCTAAGTGTGTCTAAATGAGGGAGAATAGAGGTCTGTCCAGTGGACTGACAAACGCTCTCTATAACCTGTTCCAAATGTAAGACACTTAGATGTTGCTCTGAGGGAGTAGCCTATGGCTGATACCAGCTGTAGCAGCTATAAACAGTTCCAATGTGCCCTGACCTTAAAAAACGTATATTCTGCTCACATGTACATTTGTTTTAAGACTGCTCTACCAATTTGTGAACGTTCCCAGTCCTTTGTCTACTGGGATTCAGACTGGGAAATGTGTGGACATACTTCACAATGTTTACAGAATACAACTGTTATTCTAACCAGAGGCATCAATCAACTCTATACATGAGGTGTAATGTATGTACGAAAGGTGTTGATCGTAATAAACCAGATTGGTCCTGAATCAATGATCAAAGTGGTATGATGATCAAATAATGATCAATAATCAATGATCAAAGTGCACACCAGTGGTACACTCGGCCAGGTGACCTGTCACAGAGGATCAAAGGGCAGTGTAGAGCTGTCAGCATAAAGCCATGATGCTGACCACACCCTGTGTTCACTGGATAGGTGTGCTTGGCCTCAACACTTGGTACAGAGACAGAGGACCTGGGGGGCGGCGACAAGGTGAAATGTAATCCAACACAGAAAAGAGGGTGTCAAATGACCCCCTATTACAAATTCACATTCACTTGAGGAATGTTTTATTAATTGACCACTGAATGAACCAAACCAGAACAAATCTAATATTGATGATGTTGATAATGTTGAATCAAATTATTAAATTGTTTATCTAATGGAATGCAATTAAGGAAATTAACAATTGTAGTCTTGATTATATTCCAAAACTATAATTAGCACTGCATATCAACATACCTTGGGATGTTCAGTGTTTTACCCCACTAATGTGAGTGTCAGTTAACTATTGGTATGGTAAGGATATGTTTTACTACACTAATGTGAGTGTCAGTTAACTATTGGTATGGTAAGGGTATGTTTTACTACACTAATGTGAGTGTCAGCTATTGTTAAGGGTTGGGCGTGCGTTGATCCAGGTTACAATCAGGAAGAGGGTTTATTTGATAGAGGGCATACACAGTTGTAGAGATGTATCTTCTCCAGTGTCAACACAACTCAACATTCTTTGTGAAATGTTCAAGACAAAAGTATAAAGACATCAAGAAAATTCCTAGGCATTTATTCTACCAAAATAACAACTTTCCTTAGCTGTCACCCAGGCACATTCACTTTGTGAGATGTTATGACAAAACCCAAAATAATATAATATAATCTGATATAATTTAATAAAATACAATCTGATATAATATATAATGTTATAAGGTTTAGCTCATCAGCTACTGCTACATAGATCAGCAGGCCTATGTAGTAAGCAGTAACTCAAGATATTTCTCCCATACAAGAAATTAAGGCAAATACTTTTCAAACATAGCCTATATTGCTAGGTATCATCTATGACATCATAGATATTCAAGACATTATATAATAACGTTATTATATAAATATTATAATTATATAATAATGTCAAACTCACTTAATTGCCTCAAATCTATATTTTCGCTATCTGGCTGTCCGCAAATCTCGCGATACTTGAGTCACGTGGCCATTGTGTGAACCTGATGATTGGCTGTCGCTGTTCACAACAAGCTCCGTCATGGCGGCGTCCATAGACAGTTTGTTGGCGGAAATCTCCGATATTGAAGATCCAATTGAAGAACTTAAACATCTGAAAACAGCGATTCTATCAATCCCAATAAGCGCACTGCGTGACTCGGTCACCGGACGTCGTTTCGACGTGATCTTCTCCCTTCTGAACACAACTGAAAGGTTGGTTTAACTTAGTACATAGAGTGAAGCCAGTCTGCTGAGTCAGTCTGCATCCCTACTGTTGACAACGAAGAGACACTAATCCATGTCCTCATTAGCTTATTGTGTATGCATGCATTCGTATTATACTGTGATTGAATGGCTTTGGTTTATCCAGGGAACAGATTGAGTTATGTGTCGACATCCTGGAGCGCCTCTTGGAGGCCCTCAGCCCGGTGTTCCTGGCCCAGGACTTCAGAGAGGCTCTACAGGGCGGGTTAACTCATCACGCCGAGGGGGTGAAGATACTAGCCTTAACACAGGTACTATCTATTTAATCTATGTGGTGTTTAAATACAGCATTGGCCCGGTCATGCGTTATATCGTTTATACTTTCCCTCTGCATCAGATCGGTAGGATAGTTGCCCATCCAGAGGCTGTCACTGAAATCCTTAACAACGATGACCTCCTTCAAGAGGTCATCCACTGCATTGGCGGGGATCACATAGCCGTGGCCAAACAGGTGACTATTTTAAATGATCCACACCTCCTAGAAGCACTTTTAGACATGGTCCAGAAGAACAGGGTTGATCTTTATTCATTGTGCTTTTCTTGTAGGCCATTTCGTCCCTGTCCAAACTGAGCCACTCTAAGGCCGGCCTGGACAAACTGTTCCGCAGCAGTCTGCTCAAACACATGAAGAATGTGATGGAGATAAGCGACATTGTCCGTTACAGAGTATATGAGGTAAAATTATTCAGAATTCATAAACATCAAAATCTTATCTTCTATCTGGCATGGATAGGTGATTGAAATGACCCTGAATGCACTAAAGATTTGTTTGTTGTTTTTATGGACCGCTTCCCAAGCTGGTGGTGGACATAGCGTCTGTGTCTGACATCTCCCTGGGTTACTGCGCCAGTAGCAGCTTCATCTCCCAGCTGCTGGCGGAGCTGATGGGAGAGGACGTACTGATCAGGTGATCACAGCTGACTGACACACAAACGCGGACACGCGCTCACACACAATGTGATGTCTAAGAACACTGAAAACAGTCGGCTGTTTATTTTACAGCCTTTATTCTTCCTGAAGTAACAGTCTTAACCCTTCCACTGCTGATTCCTTCACGGTCTTCTTACGTGGTGTGTTTGCTGCCTCCAGGGCAACAGCCATCGAGATGGTGACAGGTCTGGCCCAGAGCCAGCATGGACGGCAGCACCTGGCCCAGCAGGGAGTGATGGACAAGATCTCCAACATGATCAAAGGAGCCAACACAGACCCCTTCTCCTCCCTGTACCTCCCTGGTGAGTCCCACATAGTCAAGTAATGAAACAAGTTGAAGTTTATTGTCATTATTTAGTTCTAACTGTTGTTATCACAGCCTTAGCAAAGCGTGTGAAACAGCAGGAAGGACGTGCTGAAGTAGTATCCCGCCTCTGGCCTGATTTCATTGGCTGCCGGGCCAAGTGTGGCACTGACAAGCGGTGCGACTCCGCGCCTTGCGCTGACAATATAATATCGTCAGCGCAATATTATATTGTCATATAATATTATTGCAAAATAGTTTTACTTTTTATGTGCGTATAAAAGAGCTGCTCAAGAGCGGAGGGAGTGCCTCTGAGTGACGGCACTGGATGCTTCTTCTGCAGGGCTGGTGAAGTTCTTCGGGAACCTGGCGATCACGGACAGCCCCCAGCAGGTGTGTGAGATGTACCCGGCCTTCCAGAACAAGGTGTTTGAGATGGCCCTGGACCCTGACCCGGTCATGACCGGGGTGGCTCTGGACACGCTAGGCCTACTCGGCTCCACCGTGGAGGGCAAACAGGTCCTACAGAAGACTGGTGAGTGTAGTAGTTAGATATATTATATTATATTATAGTGTGGTAGTTAGATATATTCAGGTGCAGCATTTTCATGGCGTTCTCAATGCGTGATCTCTAGCAGGCTGTTGTTTACTTAAGGGATCAGAAATTCTAGTCTAATCTAGTCACTTTTTTAAGAGCAAATGCTGATTCATTTCCTTTTAATTATTGAATGGCAGCTCGGCGGTGCTGTCATGAATACACAATGAAGTATTTGAACTATCCGTTTCTTGTATGTTACAGGAGAACAGTTCAAGGCAGTGTTGGTTAGAATGAGCCAGCTGACCCAACTGGGAGCCACAGAGATGAGGGTGCGCAGCCTGGAGGCCATCGCTCAGCTGCTCAATCTAGAGGTGGGCATGTTGTCCTTTAACACATGTTGTATCCAAAGAACCCCACAAGTTATTCTGACAATAACCAAAGAAAACTAGGCAAACTATCACATTTGGAGTAACAATACTAACGTTTTTTTGTATATTTAGATGAAAATTAGGATTATTATTATTATTATTATTATTAGTGTGGTTGCAAAACAAGCCACACTATTGTTAATGTTTCTTGTTATTTATATATTTTTGCCAAATGCCAATTTTTATTGCATATTTCCTTGCAGTGAGCTATTCTTGAGATTTAAAATAATTTATATATTTTTTTCTTTATAGATCTTCAAAATGTTATGTGTGTGCGGTCTGTATGTGCGTGCGTGCATGTGTGCGTTCGCTCGTGCTGTGTGTTTGTGTGTGAGCTGCAGGCTGCTTGGCACATGCGCACTGACCAACTTGTCCAAGTAACTTGTCCAACAGGCCTGCTATTATAGTAGTAAGATAATTATTATTATCCCATTATGACTGGTAGTCATAACGGGAGATCTGGAGATTGAATGAATCAAAAACAACAAAGTGCACAATTCAGTCTCAATAAGTATCACACATGGTTTGATGTTGTGCTTCCTGAAGTGGCCTCTGAAATAAAGTGTGTTGGGTGTGCAGGTAGAACAGCAGAGCGAGGATCTCTTGGCTCTGACACAGTCCTGGTTCCTCCTGCTGGCGGACAAGCCCATGGACATGATCACCAACATCTGCAGCCAGCCCTTCCCTGAGCTGCACTGCAGTGGCCTGCGTGTCTTCACAGTGAGTCCCACAACACAACAACACACTTACACAACACAACAGCACACTAAAGGGCCCTCAGACACAAGGTCAAGCTTTGGATATTCGGTTTTCCGAAAGAATATTAGAATATTCTGAGAAAGTAAAACCTGGGTGTGTATCTTTCCCTGCCTGAATCTTAATATGAAAAACAGTATTTTCCTTTAATTTCTACAGTGATGATTTTATTACGGCGTACGTATAGCCATTTTCACATATGTCCTCCCTCTTTTCTCCGCATTTGTGGATCAGGAGGTTCGACCATGAGGGTCATTTACACTCGGTACGTTTACATGCACAGCTTAATTCCCGTTAAAGCCATAGTTCGACTATGCTCCTCAATTGGACAACTGCAATTGTCTGCATATACATGGCGGTGAGTAAACAGATTCACTGGCCGAAGCATGTCATGCCCCGGTACGATAGGTGGCGCTGTACCCATTTCAACTCTATTACCACGTTGATGACCAATGTTTAGGAAAACATGTACTTTTAATTCAGCCTTGGGTGAAATGGAAGCGTAGCGTCTGTGTGCTTCCACCTGCACTGAATGCATGCCGTGCGCCGCCTGGGATATGCTTCTTATAGAGGGTGACTACATTGGCACAACACCGGCTTCCTCCATCTTCTGCGCCAGCTTTTTAAATAAATCGCCGTTACTCGTACAACAACACGTATACCGTCTCCTTCTACTTGTGGCTCACGGCCCCCTGGAAAAGATCTGGAGTATGCACAGAACGCAAACTCCGAAACATTGCTGTGTACATGCAGGTAGAGACCAGACTATGAACCACTTATCTAGGTGTTCTTATCCAATTTCGCTTCTCCGTTCATGTGCCGATTTTTGTGCGAAGTAGATCGGATAAAGGTGTTTACATACATTTTACATGTTGAGGTTTTATTCGTTTAGTTGCCAGATTATGACTCTCCATCTATACGTGCTGACTTATTCACACTTGATGCCCGATATGCGGACATCGTTGTCGCTCAGTCATCAGAAGAATCTCCGGCCGGTTTAGGGGGGCGGGCTTGCAAGGGGCGGGATATGACGTTAGGTCTCGGTTTGTTTTGGTTTGACCGCAGACAGCACGGAGGCAGAACGGGCAGAACTCATCGCGATCATCTTAAATGTTGCTGCAGCGATGCATCGTATATTCTGTTGCATCCACAACATCTGCATCGATCGATGACAGATTGGAGCATGACTTTGAGACAAATAGAAGAAACGACGAACAAGAAAGGCTTCGCGAACGACTGCGTTACCGGAGGAAGAGAGCATCTTTTTTGGCTTCATTTCACATCTAACAAACACTTTGACAAATGTAGTTGATTTGTGTCGGGAGGCCGGGACCCTATAATGTTCAGCTAACTGTTGTCAATAATAAGTGTTATGAGAGATAGCGCATGTGTGTGTGAAAGAACGGCAGTGTGTGTGAGTGAGTGAACGAGCGAGGAGATGCAATGTTTTGATGAGTTTGCACTACAACTTGACACTGCATTTAGTCATGCAGTGTCAAAGAGGTTTGGCAGCAGACTTTCTACCAAGTTGAACATGCAGTGCATTCCCTGTTTTCCCCTCAAATATAAATGTTTGTTTGAAGCAGTCTGTGTTCTTAAACTCCCAGGCCATCGCACCTCAACCCTGGGGTCAGAGGCTGATGATCGCCACGCCCAGCTTCATGGAGTTCATCGTGGACCGCTCCACGGGGAAGACCAAGGAAGCCAAGGATGCCAAGTTTGTACTGGTGGGGGCTCTGGTGGGCACGTCCACAGCCTCCACCATCCTGGGCAGTCGGAACTACCTCCAGCTGAGGACCTACCTGAGGGAGGGGCCGTATTACGTGGCAGCAGTGGCTGCCGTCAGCACGGATGGAGCCCAATAATTGTTCTTTGTATGCTTTTTTTTTTTCTTTTTAATAAAAATGATTGTAGGGGTTAGAATGTATGCTTGGTAAATGATTGACTAATTCCTTATGGAGCTGAATGAGTTGGTATGTTCATGGTTGGATATGCCAATTTTGATGAAGCACATTAAAAAATAAACAATTAATCGAATACATTTAGTTTGTGTTTAAGTTAAATGACTTACCATTCAGACAATTTTTCTTTAATTTAAATTAATCCAAGTTCCACACACTATGAAACAGAATATTTAAAGTCATTACAAGAGGTGATCAGAACATGCCATTATAATTTGATATTTTATGATCTATTCTAAACGTACCGTTACAATTTAATTTTATATGCCAACCCAAATTTTTTAATCCTTAAATGACATTTGGAGAATGCATTATTTTGTTAATTCATACAAATTGCTCCTTTGGCCTGGGTTAATTGAAAACGTTTTTCTGTTTAGGATTACTTGTATTCTGTATATTCTGTGCTTTATGTTGGCCGGCCCGGGAGACATTACAGTTATGGTAGGGTAGATAGGGTTAGGGCAGCATTACCCTTGTAAGTTCATGTGTTCATTATGATTGAAGTGGCCCTCAGCATCCACCAGGGGGTGCTAGGCCTCTGTCATCAATAATTAGGCATTTATGTCCTGGGCTTTCTCTGGAGAAAGGCTGTTATAATTGTACATCCATTACTCATAGTCATTTGCATGTTATCTAAATAAGTATGTCATGTACCCGTGAATGGATTTCAGACCTCGAGGCTTCTGCCAGGACATAATTGGATAACTGATCATAAGCGATGAATTCATGCAGGTATCTATTTGTGATTCACCGAACCTGCGTTTCATGAAAAACTCCCAAACAGCCCCCGGTTGATGTGTGACAGAAATATCCAGGACGACAGTGGGTGTGAAGGCACAGAGGTAGTCTGCCTGTTACCTGATAGAGGTAGTCCGCCTGGTACCTGTCGAGGAGAGGGACTTTCAGGACCGCTGGTGCGCAGACCTGGTCCGATGACCCGGGAGGTGAAGTCTACAGACAGATACTTGACATCCATCTCCTCTGACGGATCTCCCGTCAACATGTGCTCTGAATGTTACATCAACCAGACATTTGTCAACGATGATGGAACAACAAACCATCACAAAACAAGGTAAGACCAACGCAATAGATCTGGCGCGCAAATAACTTTACACTACATTTTATTTGATTGTAATATGTGTGTGATCTTGTCAGATAATCACTATTAAGTAAATACAAAATATATAGGATTTATAACAATACAAAATTAAATAGTTTAATCAAATTAACTTAATAATAACGTCACATTTTTACCTCCGAAATGGGTGATATCTGCATGGTTTGATCCCCCCAGCTCCACCCCGGTTTCTCCCCAGCGCGACCCCATCAGGAGCGGGGTCATCCTGGACACCTCCGCCCTGGAGAGCCAGGTCCCCCCCACCCTGGAGAGCCAGGTGCCCCCCCTCCCACCCCGCTTCCGCTTCAGGGACTTTCTTCTTGGAGACCAGGGCTTCCAGAACAACGACAGGTTACACACACACACACACACACACACACACACACACACACACACACACACACACACACACACACACACACACACACACATTATTTCTCTCACTTCTGGCATGTTGTGTTATTTAGAATGGTAGGAAGAAAACCAGTACAATGCAACTATACTAAACAAACAGAAAATATAGTTGATATAAAAAGACAATATGATGTATTTTTGATGCAATTGTTGTTGGCTTTTGCATCAAGTCCATCTTGGTGTCGTTGTAGGGGTGGTGTTTGTAGTGTTTGTGAGGGTGTACTGTCATGTATGGGTGGTGTTTGCAGTGTTTGTGGGGGTGTACTGTCATGTATGCGTGCAGTCTTGCTTTTCCTCTATTAAGTACCAAGGCCACAGGCACTCCGATGTTGAAAGAGTGTGAGAAATGTTGATATAAATTGCCCTTTAAAAAACTTTCCTTTTCCCAGTCAGTAAGCCCTAAGCGTATAATCAATTGTAATCAGCTGCAGTTTTCTGCTTCGAGTTTATTCGAAATCCACATTGTTGTTAAAAAGTAAATCTGTTAAGTGTTAAAGCTAGTGAAGGTATTTCAATTGAAATGTAAATCAATTATAAAATGCAATTATTTTTATAATCCGGTATCTGTGGCAGGCATGTAATAAGCCCTTCCAATCATTTAATTTGGCCCGAATGAATGTGATGTTCAAAAATCAATCTTACGCTGGCCAGTTCCTCCAGATCACCTAGCCTAGCTTGACTCCATTTACCTGCACAAAACAACAACCCATTACCCTGTGTGGTAATGATAAGTATAATCAAAAATAATAATAAAAATTTGCCCTACTCCATTTTCATGCCTTTACACTATAAAGCCTCTTTGCTTCATTGACTCCTCATCCTGCACCAAAGCAGGGGAGAGGGGGTGTGAGAGTCTGAGGACGTCATCAGTGAATGTGTGGGAGGGAGAAGTCGTTTAGGGTTTGGGCGCCTAATCCAACACACTGACAATAGATAACAGGCAGAGCAATAGATGAAAATATCTATATTCACTCAAAACAAAAACAACATGTTTTTGGCACATAGTTATTTAACTCACCATTAACCGTAGAGCTCACATCATCTCTACTCTGTAGACGAACGGTGGTCCTGTGGCTGCTTGGACAAGGAATGGTTTGGGGGTCTTGTCTAAGCAGAAGGTTGCCGTGGCAACAGGCCTAGAGCGATGATGACGTGAGCAGCAGAGGATTGTTAAAGATGTCATAACTGTGTTCATATCTCGTTCCTATAAACGTTTGCCAGAGGAGATAATGGGATGTCCTTTCATGCAATAGTCTAGTTTAAACTGGTACAATGAAACAGGCTGACTCAAAATGTAAAACATAGAAGATTAATTGTTTTAACCGTTGAAGGCAAATTGTGTATAATGTTAGTATAGTGTATAGCCGCATCACGCTGAGTGCCATGCCCACTAGGTGACCCAGACCTGGGGCCCTGGTGGCTCCCAGGGGCCCGGGTTCCTCTGGTAGTGACCCTCTAGACCCTGACCTGGGGCCCCTGGGGGCCAGGTTCCTCTGGTAGTGACCCTCTAGACCCTGACCTGGGGCCCCTGGGGGCCAGGTTCCTTTGGTAGTGACGCTCTAGACCATGACCTGGGTGTGGACCAATACAAAGTAACAAGCTAGTGTGTTTATGTGTTGCTTGGCACCAGTTCAGTCCCAGTCCAGTTGTGGATCTATTTGTGTTGGCGGAGCCAAATAAATCATTAATGAACAAAAAAATCTGAATCTGTTGAATCTGTTGCTATTAATGTTAACTAATAAATTGTGCTTGTAGAACTGTTGTATAAAAGCAGCCAATCATATGGAATATCAGCAAGGCAGTGTTATCTACGGCCTCGTACCTACGATCGAATCACAGCCTGCTGATATTCAGTACAACAGCACTCCCTCTCCTGTGATATTGCTTAATTATCATTTTTGTAAATAGAGTGTGAGATGAGAACGTGAAATTCGCCTGATGTTTGCGAAGTATGCATGGGCATTTTGTATGAATTATGTTTGAAAGGAACTGACGCAGAATCTCAGTTAACTGTTGGAATGGCGCTGTGTAGCCTGCTGCTACCTTTGGGTCAATCCTCATCATTATCTTTGACACCCTTTTAAATGCTTCAGTATTCAGAATAATATATATTAGTCATTATGGGACACAGGCCTACATGCATCACTGGTTGGGCTACCTGGCCTCCATGGCTAAGGGTTCATTCTATATGCATTATTACTGCCTGCACTATTTTATGATTCTAGAAGTAGTCCTTCCTGTACTCTGACGTTGTCCGGCAGACCGATTGGCTGCTGATCCCAAACGTTCCCATCTTGCTGAGATTTGGTGGCAACGGCGAATACAATATGTAACGTCAGACTGCCAGAAACTGCCCGGTTCTCCGTAGTGTGCCAGACACTTTCTGTGTGTGTGTGTGTGTGTGTGTGTGTGTGTGTGTGTGAGTGTGCATGCGTGGTGTGAACTCCATTTAAGTCTTAATAACATGACCAGGGGCGGAGCGGAGGGGTGGCTTTCGGGACTGAAGCCCCGAATCTCACTTCAAAAGCCCCAGATCTTTTTTAAGCTTTTGAATTTATGACAACCCTGACGCCATCTAGTGGAAAGGACATGCAACAGCATGGATAATACTTCGCTACAAAGTCATGGGCCTATTGTTGGCTAAGCACAGTGGGCATACCACTTCTAAAATACAAAAAAACAAACAAACAATCCATCTCTGTAATCCTACTTTGAATCTACTGAAAGTTAGTCTCAAATTTGCCATTGTAGTTTACATAAAAATCTCTAGAAGTCAATAGTTAAGTGGTTATTGTTTCTTTCCATTAAATAGTATTGTCTTGAGCAGGCCCTGCAACTGAAAATGTAGGCTATGAATTAGAAGGGATTTAGGATTTGCCAGTGTCCAGCAGGTCACCCTAAAATGGACTAGAATGCAGGAAATCGCATCTTAGAAATTCAACATTTTCTGGGGGACGACCCCCAGACCCCCTCAGGGCTACGCCCCAGATGTACAGAGTCTGGCTCCGCCCCTGAACATGACGTATGGCTTTGCTTGAATAATACACAGTTTATACCTCACTCCTACTGTCCCTATCGCTCCTCCCTTGTGTTGCTCTCACATATGTACTTCTTCAACCCAGATGACACCAAATGCAAACATTACAAAGCCAATTACACATAATTCCTGCAGTTTAGTAATAGTTAGTTTAGTAAGTAATTTGTGCAATGCATGGGAAACATCTTAGGCATTGAATCTCAGTAGCTTCTCTTTCATGCTGCTCATATATTTTCTTATTTTTATAATCATGTCTTTTAACTGCATTGTATGAGTTGAAATCTCTTCATGTACTGGAAAATATGATAATTGAAGATGTTGATCTTCTTCTCCTTCTCTCTGTGTGTCTCTCTCTCCCCGTCAGGGTCCAGGTAGAGTTCTTTGTGAATGAAAACACCTTCAAGGAGCGCCTGAAGCGGTTCTTCATTAAGAACCAGAGATCCAGTAAGTGATGCTGGGAGATCTCTTGCATAATGAAGAGAGGAAGATAATCAATGGACCCCGCCCTATTGACTGATGAAAAACACGCTGCCCTATAAGTAATACCTGAGGACTTTTTGAAAGTAACACATTTGCTCAGCAACTCCTTGATCATCTCCCTGATTTGAAATTTCCAAATGGGAGCTGTTCATTAAAATACATGTGATGAATGATAAACTGATCTATGATCAATATGTTGTGGCTCTGTGCAGGCCTGAGGATCCGTGTGTTAAACTTCTCCCTAAAGCTGCTCACCTGCCTGCTGTACATCATCAGAGTGATGACTGACCTACCCGTCCAGAGCAGCAGCTCCAGCCATAGCCCAGGACAACCCGTATCTAACAAATGGTTTGAAGTCCTCTATTTGCTCTGTATTATCCTGTCTCCGTCAGGAATGCTTTTGAAGATAAATGCTGCAAAGCCTCATTTATTGTACACTTTGTGTTTTCTATATTTTCGAGACATGATAAATGAAGACAGATGTACAATCGTTGAGCGTGTTCATGTCGCAGCAACATTTTTTCTATAATTATGGATGAAGCAGGCTTTAAAGGTGTGTAGAGCTTAGTGGCATTAAGTGCAACAGACTGGGCATAAATGGAATGTAATATTCATAAGTATGTTTTAATTAGTGCATACTGCGTTGGCAATATGAATAGTTGTGTTATTGGTGCCTTAGTAATGAACCCTTTATCTCTGCACAGGGAGTGGCTCATCTTCATTCAGACCCCATGTTGCACTGCCTTGTTTCTGCAGCAGCAGAACACACCAACATCATTGTTTAGCATAATCGCTATCTTACTTGATGTGTGACCTCTAGTCTTACAGACTCAATAACTAAAAATAATTTATGAATCTCCAATCTTGATACCTGGCTCCTTGATGCCATGGTCCCTACTGGCACCTTACAGGCCAGTACAGGCCACCGTAGGTCTCCTACATCTGACACCTCACTGCTAGAAGTTCATCAATCCCACCCACTGCACCTCTAAGTCTTTCACCGTCACACATATTGAGTTGATCAAATTCTATTTTACTTTATACGAGGCAGAAAATAAAATGTTGAGGCCTTTGGCTGAGCATGTTGTGTTGTTATTCTTCAACATACAGCCCTGTATACAACCCTCACCCCAACAACAGCCAAAGAGGTTGCAATTAAAGTCTAGAACATTCAGGTCAGAAATTACCTCAACAATGTGGAATATTGTTCTATAATATAACCTGCTAGGAACTCAGCTGTACGCACCTTAGGAGAAAATGACAGAAGGAAAAAACCTTCAGATACATTGAACTCGTGTTCTAGCACTCACACACTGAAGCCCTGAAGGTGACCAACCAAAGCACTGCCTGTGTTGCTCCCTGTGCCCCACAGCGCAGACCGCCCGTGGAACGTCTCCACACCGGACATCAACTGGTGAGGAGACACTGGAGGGCTTCATTTGTGTTAAGATGTTATCAGTAAATGGATTAAATAGTTACTTTACTGATACATTTATTTTCTTTCTTGTGGTGGTAAAAAGGCTCTTTTACTATTGATTGATTCATCAGTGTAATAGTATGGTTAGTGTGGTCACTGTCCTAGACTTATGATGTGTTGTGTTTTCTCTACCAGGGAACTCATCTTCTGGGTGGATCGCAAGTTTCCAGTTTGGGCCATACAAGTACACCAGCTTACCAATACAAGATGGAAACAACAATCTTCAAACCTCATCCTAAATAATACCTCCTTGATATAACATCTTATTATTTAAAGGGATTCATTTGATTTCATTACTAAGCTGTGTTTGTTGTTGTCCTCATAAGGTGATCGTGGCCATCATCAGTTTCCTGGAGGCGATGCTTCTGATGTACCTGAGCTACAAGGTAAGGGCAGACAGACACACACACACACACACACACACACACACACACATACACACACATACACACACACACACACACACACACACACATACACATGCACACACACACACACACATACACATGCACACACACACACACACACACACACACACACACACACATACACATGTACACACACACACACACACACACACACACACACACACACACACACACACAAGCCTGTATCGTCGCGTCTTGGCCCGCCCTGCGGTTTCACTGTCTTGCCTGTGTCTGAGGGGGTTGATCCCCTCTCTGTGTCAGACCGAGGGGGTAAGCGGGGTTACGCACGGAGACTTCTAGAGAATCATTTGCATACTCCAAATGTTTTTATTTTTTGATTATTCAATCCACTCGCATGCAAGAATTAGTATACATCTGAGTGTAGGCTACAAACACAATTAACTATTTACAAGTGCAAAAACAGCCACATATTCTTTATTTTGCTGAGCACCACCTGCTACAGAGTAGTAGCAGGTGTCCAAATACAAATCGAAGCAACAGCCCACCTCAATAATGACTACAGTTTTCAGAGTCTCATTTACAATGACAATGTCTGGAGTGTTTGCTATGTTTTTAAAATAATCATTATCAGGTACATTGTGATGGAACCAAGTTATTTTACCAGCACTATGCTTAAAGGTCTTACAGTCATGTCCTTGATTTATTTTTGCTAGATCTTTTGCAACCAGGTCAACCCATCGGTCATGCCTGGCCACATACAGTCCTTTGTAATGATGGCATCCATTCAGAATGTCCGCAACTGTTTCATTCTGCTGTTGGTTTTGGTGGAATATACAGTATAGGTTATGTTTTGACGGTTACCATATTGCCAGATTGTATTTTGTTGGAAGACATTGCAGTCGCGCTTTAACCATAAAGATTAAGATGTCCTCTGAAATGGAATAATTAGTTATTACAGAATGTGAAACAGAATGATCTGCGTAAGGCAGTGCAGCTAACTTCCCTTTCCATTTTAGGCTTGACCAGCGCTGCGCATTGTGCGTTAGTCTGCACTGGAGAAGAGAGGCTCCAGCGTGTTTGATCTGTAGATGTTGGGCTGAGTTCTCGTCGTTCAGGATCGCTAGAGTGGAAATGTGCGGGTCTGTTATGATGTTGTGAGTCAGGGGAGCTGTCCTGTCAGGAGAGTTGTAATCCAGTGCGGTGGCAGAGATCGTTGAGATCGAGCCACTCCGAGCACACTCCGAATCCGGCGGCCTTGATGACGAGTTTTCCACTTTGCTTCAATTTGAACCCGAGGAACTGGGGTTCATTCTGGGAAGCGAGGGGTATCTTGCACCGTTGTAGGTGTAGAAACAATGATTGGCGTGCCAGCCCCCTAACCGTCGGGTGGTCATTATTGAGCATGTTCAGCAGATGACCTGGAGGAGGTCTAGAGCCATTCAGTGTTCGGGACCTCTGCTCTTGCAGCGGTTGAAAGAGAATGTCGCGGGTTGTGCGGCTATTTAGACAGAGCCATTTCCTCACCTCACACATACACATACACTCACACACACACACATACATACATACACACACATACACGTACACATACACATACACATACACACACACACACACACACACACACACACACACGTGGGCATGTGGGTGCATGTGTGTGTGTGTGTGGGCATGTGTGTGTGTGTTGAGGACCAACTCCAACAGGCTTCAAAACTCAAGCGGCAGCAAAGGAAGGAGAGGTTCACCACCAAACAGCCCCCATACCTTGCCCCTGGCCCCTCACCTCACCCCCCCATACCCTGCCCCTGGCCCCTCACCTCACCTCCCCATACCCTGCCCCCAGCCCCTCACATCCACACCCACACTGCAATAAAGTATGTGGCTCCAGAATGGGCCTCTTTAGCCATCTGAGGACCCACAAGAAGGATACCCCAGGAGGACCATCATACTCGACTCTGAGTGATCGCTGATGATGATGATGGTGGTGTGTGTGTGTGTGTGTGTGTGTGTGTGTGTGTGTGTGTGTGTGTGTGTGTGTGTGTGTGTGTGTGTGTGTGTGTGTGTGTGTGTGTGTGTGTGTGTGTGTGGGCATGTGGGTGCACGTGTGTGTCTTAGGGCAACATTTGGGAGCAGATCTTTCATGTGTCGTTCCTCCTGGAGATAATCAACACGGTTCCTTTCATCATAACGGTAAACCTGCATCACTAACATTAACAACAGACTCCCACCATGATATGCATACAATATATAGGATCAGAATGATTACGATGTGGGTGAAATGTCTATAGTAATTTAGGCAATAATGTTTAGTGATAACAAATATTCTTTAATGTGACTCATGAGAGACTCAAATCCTATTGTTTCAGTTGACATTGTGTTATATATTATATATATTATATATATATGTGTATATATATATATATTATATATATATATATAGTATATTTCAGGGTCTTAAATGAACAGATGCTTGGTTCATATTCATGTGTTTCTCTCCTCAGGTTTTCTGGCCTCCGATAAGAAACGTTTTTATTCCTGTTTTCCTCAACTGTTGGCTGGCAAAGTGCGCTCTAGAAAATATGATAGTAGGTTCAAATCAAATGTAAGAATACTAATAATGTAAATAATCCTACTTTGGATGGAAGCATGTTTTATTATTCTATAATGTTGTATCATTGTTAGAATGACTTTAGTTTTCTTATGGAGGGATTGCTCATGTAGTTCATGTGTTTGTGGTCCAGAATGACGTCCACAGAGCCATTCAGAGGACCAACTCAGCCATGTTCAACCAGGTCCTCATCCTCATCTGCACCCTGCTGTGTCTAGTCTTCACTGGGTGAGGACTCACTCACTCACCTGCTCACTCACCTGCTCACTCACTCACTCACTCACCTGCTCACTCACCTGCTCACTCTTATGCCCACTCACCTGCTCACTCTTATGCTCAATACTCTTCTATCAAACTGCCAATCAATAATAATCAATATTTTGACCAAAGTTACCCTAATCTCATATTAACCATACGTCCGTTTACAGAACATGTGGGATTCAACACTTGGAGCGAGCAGGGAAGAACCTGTCTCTGTTCAACGCCTTCTACTTCTGCATCGTCACCTTCTCCACCGTGGGCTACGGCGACGTCACCCCCCGCATCTGGCCCTCCCAGCTGCTGGTGGTCATCATGATCTGTGTGGCGCTGGTGGTGCTGCCTCTGCAGGTAGGAGGAGGAACCGCTCTGGGGATGACCTGTTAGACAGACAGGCTGCACAGCACCCTGTTAGATAGACAGGCTGCACAGCACCCTGTTAGACAGACAGGCTGCACAGCTTCAACACCCTGTTAGACAGACAGGCTGCACAGCACCCTGTTAGACAGACAGGCTGCACAGCTTCAAGGGTCATTCTTTATATTCAACTGAAGCAAATCTGAAGAAAAAGTTTAATTAGTTCCAAACGACTTATTCATTAGTCATCCAACAAGTGTACAATATAGTAAGTAGATTAAATAGCAGACAATAAATAGCAGTTTACTGAGGTAAAGTTAGTTGAAGTACTTTTGAACATTCGTTTTTTTTTTATTTCCATGAAATATGGCTTTAAAGTCTTTTGATACGAAAAAAGAAAACGTTGGATTTTTCCTTTCACTGTTGAAGTGTTGAACACAAGTGTTGAACGGTGTGTTCCAGTTTGAGGAGCTCATCTACCTCTGGATGGAGAGACAGAAGTCAGGAGGGAACTACAGCCGCCACCGAGCGCAGACGGAGAAGCACGTGGTGCTGTGTGTCGGCTCGCTGAAGGTCGACCTGCTCATGGACTTCCTCAATGAGTTCTACGCCCACCCAAGGCTGCAGGTACTCTACACACACACACACACACTCACACACACACACTCACACTCACACCCACACACACACATGTTCACTACTCACGCACACACACAAACTCACACACACACGCACACGCACACACACTCACACACACACACACACACCCGTACCCTCCCCTGTGGTCCTGAGGAGACTCCCCTGACTGGAGCCTCTCCTCAGGACCACTACGTGGTGGTCTTGTGTCCCGGGGAGATGGATGGCCAGGTGTGCCGGGTGCTGCAGATCCCGCTGTGGTCCCAGAGGGTCATCTACCTGCAGGGCTCCGTCCTCAAGGACCAGGACCTCATGAGGGCCAAGTCAGTGCACACTGTAACACTTTCACTGTGTGTGTGTGTGTTGTGAATATCACAATTCATTTTTTAAATTATGAGTTAATTAATAAATAATGTATCACTTCCACTACTAACGTGTGTGTGTGTGTGCGTGTGTGTATTGTGCATGTAGCGATTCATTTTTTAATGAGGAATTAATAAATAAATAATGTATTTCTTCAAATTCTAACGTGTGTGTGTGTGTGTGTGTGTGTGTGTGTGTGTGTGTGTGTGTGTGTGTGTGAAATCTCAACAGCTAAGAGGCGTCTGGTGTCTGTTGACTGTTCTTCAGACTCCCCTCCCAATAGGACGTATAACTGTATATATATACAGTTATATATATACAGTTACTGTATATATATACAGTTATAGATATATAACTGTAGATATATAGTTATAGATATAAATATATAACTATCTGCTGATATGTCCCTCTATCACCTTACGGTGCAATACAGTGAATACCTGTTATGATTGCAATGGCTTTATTCTCATAATAAGTAGAGGAAAGGAAAGGAGTCTCTTCTCTGTCGCTCTGCCTTTTCCACCACCCACGCACCCCCCTGTCCCCTCCCTCACGCTCCGTCTCTCTGCATCAGAAGGCTTGCTTCGCTCCACACTCTGGCAGACACTAAATCCTGACCTGCTTTTTCAAAGGATGTTCTCAATATGATGAGTTGTTTGGGGATCAATACACAGCATTTTGACCATGCTGGGGGAAATGATTTGTTTGGAGATGTTAGATTAGCTCACAAGGATTATTTTATGCCTGTTCTTCCATTCCATTGGTTTGTAATTGTGTTGTTGTGTTCTCACTGCAGGATGGATGATGCTGAGGCCTGTTTTATTCTGAGCAGTCGCAATGATGTGGACCGCATGGCTGCAGTAAGAATCAAATGCAACCAGTGATGGATTAACCAACATCCATGGCCAATAATCAATCACACAAGCACATGCAATTTAAAAGTGAATCTCTCTTGAATGTATTGAATCAAATCATATTTATCTATGGTTTTTCAGGACCATCAAACGATCCTGAGAGCGTGGGCAGTGAAGGACTTTGCTCCCAGCTGTCCTCTCTACGTTCAGATACTCAAACCTGAAAATAAATTCCATGTCAAGTTTGCAGGTTAGGTGTTTTTGACAGTTTTTTATTTTGATATTAGGCTTTCAGTACAAACGTAGTATTGCAAGACACCTCACTGTCACTGCCCTAGTTGATTCATGATTAAGTAATAAGTAATAATAAGTTATAATTTTAGTACATTTGTTCATGCTTTCAGACCACGTGGTGTGCGAAGAGGAGTTTAAGTACGCCATGTTTGCTCTGAACTGTGTGTGTCCTGCCACCTCCACGCTGGTCACCCTGCTGGTGCACACCTCCCGGGGCCAGTGAGTCCACCAGCAGCAACCTAACCAGTAGAACAGAGTGTACAGCAGTTCCATTTAGTTTGATTATTAAAGAAAAAACAAAGACAAACACTTTGCTATACTGGACACAGCAGGAGGTAAATGATGTTATTGGGGATAAGGAACCAGGGCCACAACTCTATGATCAAAACATTTTTATCTTCAGTTTGGTATTGACTTGGTATTGACAGTATATATTTGGTATTAGTGTGTATTTATTTGGAATAGTAAACTAAGACATCCATCTTAATACTTTCCAAAATGTTGAGCACAGATACAAGCAGCCTGCTCCTGATTGGCTGTGTCATTATTCTAGAGAGGGCCACCAGTCTCCAGAACCCTGGCAGAGGATGTACGGCTGTTGCTCTGGCAACGAGGTCTACCACATACGACTGTGCGACAGCAAGTTCTTCGGAGAGTACGAGGGGAAGAGCTTCACCTACGCCTCGTTTCATGCCCATAAGAAGTGAGCTGCTGCTCACAGTCAGCCACCAAACAGCATCTCATCAGCATAGAGTGATGACTACATGAGTGTGAATATCTGTAGTCCACAGGCACAGTTATATAAGTGTCACTCATAGGTTTGGTAGTGATTATTATCTGTCATTGAGCAAAAGATTCTGATTGTTTGTGGATCTCTGCTTTTGTGCAATAGATGAAGCAAATGAAGAACCATCACTGCTATACGATGCATTATATATAACAGCTCTTCTGAAATCGTACCATTTTGTTGTGTAACATATGATCCACCGTTCTCACATAGGGTCCCTATTGTACTTCAAATTAAATACCCAGCTAGTGTACTCGTTTTCTTTCTGCTACTCTTAAGTGTGTGATTGTGTGTGTGTGTGTGTGTGTGTGTGTGTGTGTGTGTGTGTGTGTGTGTGTGTGTGTGTGTGTGTGCTCTCTAGGTACGGCGTGTGTCTAATCGGCATCAAGAGGGAGAACAAAAGCATCCTGCTGAACCCGGGGCCGCGCCACATCATGGCCGCCAACAACACCTGCTACTACATCAACATCACCAAGGAGGAGAACTCCGCCTTGAGCTTCACCCAGGAGGAGAGGAAGGGACCACTGGCCCAGGGCCTCTACGACGGACCCTCGCAGCTGCCCGTGCACAGCATCCTGGCCAGCATGGGTGATTGTTTTCAAATGTTATTTAATGCTTTATAGATCCTTTCAAAGGGGCATCTTCATAGGTCTAACACAGTACCACTCCTAACACACATGTGGGGTCTGCTCTTTAATGTTTCAGGGCACAGGGAGTAAACTAGTGAAGATATCAGACATTGACTGGACTGTGCCCTGGTACATCATCATCGGCGATCACTCGGAATCGAGTATGATGGTCCTCCTGGGGTATCCTTCTTGTGGGTCCTCAGATGGATAAAGAGGCCAATTCTGGAGCCACACACTTTATTGCAGTGTGGGCGTGGATGTGAGGTGCCAGGGGTAGGGTATGGGGGGTGCAGGGTATTGAGTTTTGCAGCCTGTCGGATTGGTCCTTATGGAAAGTGGCACCTTCTTGCAGTTTCTTGCAGGCCAATTGAAAGCTGAGAGTAGAGGACCTGCTTTGGGAGGCGAGTATCAGGCATTCGTATGATGCCTGTCCATTGCACCTGGTGCTTTGTGATAATGGTGCTGATGCTGTGTATGTTTGCATCATCCAGGATGCTGATGTTTGTCCCCTTCTCTTCCCAGCTGACACGCAGGATTTTTCTGAGGTGTCTCAGATGGTAGGTCTCCAAAGCTCTTAGATGCCTGCTGTATGTTGTCCATGTCTCTGCACCATAGAGGAGTGCGGGTAGGACGACTGCTTTATATACAAGCAGCTTGGTCCTAGCAAGCAGGTCGGGATTCTCAAAGACCCTTTTGCGTAGCTTTGCAAAAGCTCGCACAGCAGATTCTGTGTTGTATTTCACTATCGATGTCTGCTTTTGAGGAGAGGTGGCTACCCAGATATGGAAAGTGGTCCATATTCTCAAGGCATTTATTTGCAATTGTTATTGTCGGCGGAGGTGCAAAGGTGTCTGGTGGGGGCTGGTGGAGAACCTGGGTCTTTTTGATGTTCAGGGTCAGTCCAAGGAGCTTGTAAGCCCAAAAGCATGTGAGTGTGGCCTGTAGATCTTCTTCTGTGTGGGCCACAGTAGCATTGTCATCTGCATATTGCAGCTCCATGATGGAAGAGTGGGAGAGCTTTGATTTGGCTTTAAATCTGTTTAGGTTGAACAGTTTGCCATCTGTTCTGAAGACAAACCAGACACCGGTGGGTAGATGGTTACCAATGAGGTGGAGGACAGCAGCTATAAAGACTGTGAAGAGGGTGGGGGCAATAATGCAGCCTTGTTTGACTCCAGTTTCAACCTTTAAAGGTTCAGTCTCAGAGCCATTGCAGGGGACAGCTGCTGACATGTTGTCTGGAGGAGTCTCAGGATCCTGACGTACTTTTCTGGGCACCCACACTTGGATAGGATTGTCCAGAGGGCCTGACGGTTGACTGAGGCGAATGCTTTCGTGAGATCTATGAAGGCCATGTATAGCGATTGTTTTTGTTCCTTGCATTTTTCTCGTAGCTGTCTGGTTGTGAAGATCAGTCAGTTGGAGCAACGGGCAGGATGGAAGCCACTCTGTGTTTCAGGGAGGATCTCCTCTGATAGAGGGAGGCATCTCTTAAAAAGAATGCAGGTAATGATAGGAGTGAGATTCCCCTGTAGTTTCCACAATCTGCTTTGTCACCTTTCTTAGGATGACAATCAGTGGTACATCAAAGTAGGGGACACATCATTATTGTGTTTTTTATACAATGACCTGAAAAGGGCCTATTGTTGGACTGAACTGTCTACTTCTGAAGTACGACGTTTGAAAACAATCTTACAGATTAAAAAATGGGAAAGCAGGGGGACCTGAAAGCAAATGAGCCTTGCCTTCAAATCCCTCTCAATGTCAATAAACAACCTTCGAACAGCCCCATGTGACATGAAAGTACAGTGACCAGGATCACTGTATATCATATCTTATATCATATCACGTCCCATGGCCTTGTGTTCTAGGTACTGTTGCCATCGACCTGCAGACCACCAGCCCCTCCGAGCCGTCCAGCAGCAGCCCGGCCCCCCCCACGGTGAACGGAGCCGGGGCCCGACGGCCCAGCATCGCCCCCGTCCTGGAGATTGCAGACTCCGCCTCCATCCTACCATGTGACCTCCTGTCAGACCAGTCAGAAGACGACTCCAGCTACTCTGAGGAGAAAGGCCCCTGTTTGACTGAGTGAGAGTTGTGTGTCTGTGTGTGTGTGTGTGTGTGTGTGTGTGTGTGTGTGTGTGTGTGTGTGTGATCATTCATTAGTACACTTTTCACTATCTAGTAACAATAATATGAAATCTTTAGATAGATAGATAGATAGATAACAACTTTATTAATCCTTTTATTACTTTTTTGTGACAGCCTAGCAGCAATGGAAAACACAGGATAAAATACAAAGTACTAATGAAAACAAAAATAGACGCTTAAGTAAATGCTAAAGTAGATGCTAAAGCAAAGACAAACAGGGCAAACAAAACAGATGGTATAAACAATATACATGATAAATGATAAAGTGTTAATTATAAAGTGGCCCAGTACCAGTACTTAGTGTACAGTACAGTATATATACAGTATATTAAAGTGATGAAAATGGATTCTTACCATGATCATAGTGGCGTCTTCCTATGTGTGCGATGTGTTGATTTGAATGTGTGTGTATTATGTGGTATTATATTATATATGGTTCTTATGTGTGTTGATTTGAATGTGTGTGTATTATGTGGTATTATATTATATATGGTTCTTATGTGTGTTGATTTGAATGTGTGTGTATTATGTGGTATTATATAATATATGGTTCTTATGTGTGTTGATTTGAATGTGTGTGTATTATGTGGTATTATATAATATATGGTTCTTATGTGTGTTGATTTGAATGTGTGTGTATTATGTGGTATTATATTATATATGGTTCTTATGTGTGTGATGTGTTGATTTGAATGTGTGTGTATTATGTGGTATTATATTATATATGGTTCTTATGTGTGTATTCTGGCAGGTATGTGAAGGGTTACCCTCCTAACTCTCCCTACATCGGCAGCTCCCCGACTCTGTGCCATCTGCTGTCTGCCACGGCCTCCTTCTGCTGCCTGCGTCTGGACCAGGTCCACCCTCACCCTATCGTCTCCTTTGATCACCCTCCAGTGTTCTTCCACCAACATCACCTCTCTGTGTTCTCATCCTCTAGGGTTGCGGCCACAATAGCTTTGAAGACGCGAAGGCGTATGGTTTTGAAAACAAGGTCATCATAGTTTCGGCCGAGACGGCGGGCAACGGCCTATATAACTTCATAGTACCTCTCAGAGCGTACCACCGGCCTCGCAGGGAGCTCAACCCCATCGTCCTGCTGCTGGACAACCCGTGAGTTACCTCATCACACTGAATGACACAGGGATCCTCTCTCTCTCTCCCTCCCCCTCTCTCTCCCTCCCTCTCTCTCTCGCTCCCTCTCTCCTCCTTCCTTGCTTCCTCTAAAGCCTCTGTTCCTTGTCTTCCTCGCTCTATGACACTAATCCATCCAGGGACTCTCAGGCTCAAAATGCTGACGTAGGTGTAACGCTTGTATAGGCGTTGGGTCTTTTGTTTATCACTGCTCGCTGAGCAGCGATGCAGCGTTTAAGTGGTTCAGCGCAGGAAAAAAAATAGAAAGTGCTGCGCTCTACCTCAGCCACACCGGCCAGTAACCATAGCAACCGGAATTGCCTTGAACCTGAATTGCACACATCATGTTGCCGCAAACAACTGAAAAGAATGATGGAATGAACACATTTGCATTTGGGTGAGACAACAATTAAACTTTTATTGTTTTTGTGATGATGCTGATGCTGATGATGGTGATGATGATGATGATGATGATGATGATGATGATGATGATGATGATGATGATGATGATGGTGATGATGATGATGATGCTGATGGTGATATATCTCTTCGCTGCCACCTTATGCATCCTCTCAGGTCTCCTAAAGAGTTGTGTCGGCTCAGGAGGTAGAGCCGGTTGACTTGTGTCCCTGAGGGAGACGCCTCACCCTAACTGCTCCTGACCAGCTGGTTGATCCTGCGTCGGTGTGTCAGTGTGTGTATATTAAATGCCAACACAGGCTAATGCACAGAGAGACCGTTACCAGGGACAAACCATGACCTTCAGACCAGATCTCTGTCCCCCTCGTTCCCCAGTGGAGCTTGTGTTCTCCATCGCACCAGAAACACAAACGCACACTCGCACACACACGCACGCACACATCGGAGGCTTAGGGCAACCTAAAGTGCATGCTATTTGCTTGATTGTTTTGTCTCTTGTGGCATGTGTTGTACTCCCTCTAGTCCAGAAAAACATTT